>NW_009613728.1:11750-24134 GCF_000690535.1 Cariama cristata
CCTTCTTGTAGGTCCTCTTGTTCTGCATCACAGCTGCTCTGTTCATGTTCTTTTTCAGGTATGTGGCTAATGTATCTATTTATGTTTGTAAGGATAATTTTAAACAGCATTTTGAAGAGCTTACTTGATTTTTGATAATCATTTGAAAACTTGTATATTCTCGACTCAAGCTTTCTGAATTGAGTAGAGTGCTTCCATGGCGTTAAAAATACAGTGCTGTGAACATAATTGGGCTAAAAAGAGAAATGCTGAGTTAAATGCTTTAAATCTCCTGGAGATTATACCGATTACTTAAGGAGCCTCCTCTCATCTCATAATTAAGACCCTGGAGAGCTAACATTACATAGTATGAAAACAGCTGAAATACTGCTTTTCATATATGTTCTTAAATAGCTTACAACAGGGAAGATAACATTTTTTCCTTCTGGTGAAAATAGAGGAGAACAGGAAAATGAGATTTTACAGTCTTAAATAATATCAAATATTTGACGTGTGCAGATGCAGCTACTTTCTTTTAATTTTAGAATAAACGAGTTTCACAGATGTTTTCCTAAGTTATCAGTTGTATTCCTTTTTTAAAACATACAGTGGTGGGGTTGGATGAGACACTCATTTTTATAACATTTTTTTTCCTCTCAGTTTGCAAGATGTATGTAAGAAATCATGTACATTGTCAGTGTTTCCCCTTTAAATACCAGACCTCCCAAATTTTATGTATTATATCTCTTCTTGGAAAGTTGCTTGTTAAAGTGACCTTTGACAACAACCCTTTGACTTAGAATTTTCTGTGGCCTGTAGCCATCTATGGTTCTTCAAGCTGTATGATCCCCTGGTAATTGCAAAACTCTGGAAGCTGCAGCTTGTTTTTTCGTAATTCCATTACTTAGAAATTACTTACAGATATTGGCCAAGAACAGTCTGTAGATAGGGAAGAGCTGTTAATTTAGAGGATTCAGAGAAGCATTCCTCCTTTCATCTACCACCCATTAAGACCCTTGCATTGGTAGTCGTCTTGTTTTATTTTCTTCTGCTTCCCAGAGCCATGGCATAACAGCCTTGGAGAATTTGACTTGCAGGTTTGAAGTTAGATGTCTGTCTGTGTGAATGCTGGTTAAACCAACTCGAAACACTAAAATGCTGGTCAAAGCTGTAAATGTTGTATGATTTTGGAGGAAACTAATTGTCTCCTGTCTGTGTCTTTGGTAATGAACCAGTGTTTTAGAGAAAACCTGGAAGTTAAATTAGAACTGACCAGAGCCCAGAGGTATTTGGTGAATTCCTCCCTGACCTGATACAGCAACGCTGGTAGTTGAATGGTCTTCAGACCACTTTCTTTTCTAAAATTAGTCCCTCCATGCCAGGATTGATGGATATCCTGTTGAGCAATCATCAGCAGCATTTAATTCCTTTGTCTTTGGTGTTGTAAGAGAGGAATTAAAATAAAGGATCAGGTAGTTATAGGTCCATTAGTTTAAAGCTTAGGAAAAAAAAAATCTGTTTGTAAACTCCAACAAAAATGGTAAGGCAAAGTAGATTTTTCAAAAATAATTAACACAGACCAGTTTTTAGGTTTGTTGTTTGTTTGTTTGTTTGTTTTTCCCTCAGTATAGTCAGTATTGTGACTAGAACTTCTTCGCAGTGGTTCATGCAGTACTTTCCTCAAGAAACCAGGTCTAGGTGGTCCAGGTGAAAATACCTCTGGATATGCGCAGAACTCCCTGGACAGTATGCGGACAGAGTTGTTGTCAGAGGTTGACTGTCGGACAGAGGATGTATTGGCTGTCTTGACAAGCACCTACTCAGGTCCTCCATTGTTATATTTTATTTTTATATTTTTATATTTAAATAATGACAAAGATAACAATGAAAATACTAATAACACCTGTAGGTAAAACTACTGGGTGGGAACTGCAGTTACTTTGCAGAACAGACTTGGAACTCGCATAAACAAACTGGAGATACAGTCTGAGAAACTATAAAGCTATTTAGTAACAACAAGGTTGAGGTAATATACTTACAGCTATGGGGAATCAAATAGTTAAGGAGCAGTTCACTGAAAAAAGACCCAACGGTAGTTGTCACACACTGCCAGGTGAGAGTAAGTCAAGAATGTCATGTTCCTGTAACAAGGGAGATGCTGTAATGGGATGTATAGAGCTTGTGAGGTATGTAAAGTTGTCTTTTTGTTGCCCTTAAAGTTTAAGAAGTTCTCAGTGCATTTTTATGTACTTTTTGATTATTACATGCCAAGAAGATTATGGAAGAGTCAGAGAAACCTCAGAGAATGATCTGGAGTTTGGAAAACATGGCTTATTTAAAAGGATGGGTTGTGTTTCCTTAATTTAAAAAGAAAAAATTGGAATGGAGTGCCTGTCTTCATGTATGTACAAGACTGCTGAAAAGAGGAAGAGAATAAAGAGTCTGTTCTCGCTCTAACAGAAAGGACAAGAGATAACAGAGCAAGACATTTCTTCTTACAGTAAGAAATTGCAACAGGGATGAATTCACTAGAGATAGCGAAGAAGGAAATCTTAAGAAGGAAGTGGCGAAAAGTTTCCCTGGTGAGACTACAGATCCTCTGTCCTTTCAGATTCATAGGAACAGATTTTGGATAATATGGGTGTTACGGGTTAGGGAAAGGAATGGACTATTTGACTTCCTGAGTCTCTTCCACTTTGTGATGCGCATCAATGGCTGTCATATTGTGAAATATTTAATGTAATAAGCTGTCAAAGACAGCAGCCAGTAAAGTCTTTGGAGGAGGGTAACCTTGCTATGGTTTGTTGAATGCAACTTGAAAGGTATACCTGGAAAAAACTGCAAATTACAGCTCTCTGCTGTAGAAGTCACCATGTCTTGTAGAATGTATGGAGCAGGAACATGAGGGCAGGCAAAGACAGGGAACACATCAGCGGTCCAAGTGGGCAGTGGCATCTCTGAAAATTAGTAGAAGGAGAAATGTAACTCTTCTACCACACCAAATGAAAGTGTTTTTCCGCAATTTCTAGTCATAGAAATATAATAGGAGGAGACCAATTGCTCAGGGAGAAGAGAGACAACAGAGAGGTCACTTGATCAGCCCTCAGAGTTGTTGTCCAGTTCTTCTGGACTGGGATGGTGAGTTGGTCGTTGTCTTATCCCATATGTGAATTAATCATTGATCTCCTTCGGTAAGATTTTGGACAACATATAGAAAGGATTACAATAGGAAGAGGGAAGGAGAGGGTGACTGAAGAGCGAAAAAATAAGATCATGTCAGCAGACAGGACAAAAATAGAATATACTAGGAAAAAGCAGCTGAAATGCAGATGATAGGTTTACAAGCAACAAAGTTATATTTACAGACAGAGGAAGCATATTTTAGTGTAGTATTTTTTTCTTTCTTCTCCATCCTACTTTTCTGGTACTTTTCTCTTAACTTATACATCTGGTTTTTCTCAAAATGCTTCTACTCAACTCTTCTGGAAGTGATGAAATTACGGATCACTCATTTGTGGATAGTTGTAGTATACAGTAACTTGTATAGTGCAATCTGTCATATGTGTATTTAATGCACACCTTTACGTAATCACAGTCGAAACAGAATTCTTTCCCCTTCCTTGCATTTTTTCCTAAAAACTTACATACAGAAGTGTATCTTGGGAGAGGAACATTCCCATATCTTCAGGAATTAATTTCCAAGGTGACACTGAACTCCACCAGGACTTAATACTCCCTGCTTACTCAAAAAAAAAAAAGTAATTTATGATGTCATATGATATCATTTGTGATTTGTTTCAAAATACACGATTTTTGAAGTGTCTTGTAACAAAGCACACCTTAATACTACTTTTTTTTTTTTTTCAAATTACAGTTTGCATGGAATTAAGGTTATGGGTGGAAAGATTTTGATTATAGCATGGATTCGTGTCATCTTATTTCAGTTCAAATAATTCATGGTACTGGCTGTCCAGAGTACCATTCTAGAATAATTGAGTAGAATAAAATGAACAAGCAGGAGGAATCTTATAATATGTGAAATAAATATTTGTAAAATACAATTGAATGAATGTTATTTTGGTAACAGTTTTATTTTGAATATTACACTGTTTTTTTTTTTTGGAAGGGTGATGCAATGGCCATGCTTTTATACATATTTGAAGAAATCCACATAATAGAAAACGTGCAATCTCTGCACAATAAATGAACACCTACATATGAATCCTATCCACATAAATTTAGGAAATCCAGCAATTTGGGTGAAAATGTGTTGGCAGACTACAGTACTGGTTGCTATAGTAGTTAATCCTTAGACTATATACTACCAGCTTATAATAAGCATATGTTAATTCATCTGCTCTGAACCCTCGAAAGGGAAGCTCCATGTACGAGCTGAAACCAGCTATTATGGGAAGTCAGATGTTTCTGATGATTGATTGATCATAAGTTGAGGATGAAGTCTGCCTTTTGTAGAGAGAAATGTTAAAATGTTATTTTCTGAAACAATAATTTCCGACAATCAGAAGTTATTACTGTGATTTCACAAAGCAAAACATGGTGTTTTTCATAATTTGGGGTTTGCGTAGCTCACAACAGAGAGCTCTTGATCTCTTAATGTTGTTTATATATTATCTATTGATTGAAAATGGATAATGAAAAATATAATGAAAAGAACATCTAAGAAATGCAGATGCACTGTCGTATACTGCCGTTAAGATGGAATATTGAAACTTGTGTAAAGTCACTGAAAACCTTTAAGAAAGGTCCTTTTGTCCGCAGAGCCCTTTATTCTATCTCATTAATGAAATTCTAGCCTCCCAAATTACAGCTATTTACTTTTCTTTCCCCGTGATATACATATCCTGTAATTTATTCAGTATTTTTGACATGATATTTCAAAGTGCCTTTATTTTCTTTTAAAAATGCATGATACCAGTGCCATATTAGTTTCTTGTTTAATCACCTAAGCTCCCTTTTGTACAGAAGCAACTACTTGAAAGATATTTTTGCCTTTTAATTCTACTGTCTTTTTTGCAGTAGAATGAGCAAGCTTAACAGAGTAGCTATTATACGGATTTAATATCAAATAATCTTCCCCTTTCTTACAAAGATTATTTTGAAGTCTTTTACATTTGCTATAGAATTACCAGAGTACATTAAAAGTCCTCTGCTTTTGAATTATTAGGTAATAAATCAGAAGAAAAAAGCAAATGAGAATTTTTTTTTTCTGTGTTTATCTATGTTTTTCACTGTCCTTATATAAACATCTCAAAGTTAGTGGTTCAAAGCATTGTTTTGGTAATTGTCACAAAACTTGATTTGTGAGGTATTTTGAATGACCTGGTGAGTAGATGAAAACATTCAGTCTCATATGAAATGCCATAAATGCCAGTTCCTTTTCTTTAGTGTGAGCAAAAGTAAAACATGGTATCACGTGTGGGGGGACTGCGGATGAGAAGATAACCTTAGAGATGAACTCTGACATTTCCCTGGCAGAGGACTGTGTGTGCAGTTGCATAGGCTTAGTTCAAATGCAAATACGGGTAGAAAGGTGAGATAATCTATCTTCTGTTTATATACCAATAGAATAACAGGTGAAAAAGTATTCCTACTTTTTTATTTTCATGAAGCACTTTTTCTTTTTTTTCCTGTCTCTCATACTCTTTTACCAGACTTCCACTGCATTTTAATTTTTCTTTGTTCTCCCTTAAAACTTGCAATGCCATGTAGTATTGCTTTGGGTTTGCTTTGAAGGGAAGTCGTTGCCAAGTTTTGCAGAGCTCTGGTCCTAGCACTCTCTGCTGCTTACAGGAGGGAGACTGATCTCCCCAAGCTAACGGTGTGTGCCCACCTCTAGCTCAAAAATGGTATATAGTAGAGTTAAAGGTATATCTTAAGCACATTTTTTAAGTGCAAGAATTTAAGATGATTAGATTTTCTTACAGGTAAGAAGAATATCTAGACTTAGAGATTTTACAAAGAAAATGTACATTACTGTGCAAAATTGCAGTGTCCAGCAGGATTATGGTGGGCATCTTTAGTAGGTTCAGGAGCCTCTCCTGGTGATGTTCTTGCACCTTCAGTTGTCTGTGGTGGCTGTTGTAGGACATCCATGAGCAAATCCCACTTTTTCTATTTCTGTGTTGTTATATTTGCAAGTACAAGTCACTATTTCTCACCTGTTCATTTGAGTAGTGCAGGAGGAATGGGACAATAATGATATTCATAAAATTTAAAGAAATAAATTCTGATTTGTAATCTAACATTAAAGAGAACCTTATAACAATGAGATCTTTAGCATGTCTGTGGGACCTGTTTTCAAGACTCATCTTCAGTTTTAGGCACCTATCTGGGATATTTAAGTTAGGAAATATGAGGAAAAGATGGACAAATCAAGAGGGCAATTCCCATCTTTTGTGGGCTTATGTTGCAGAGCTGCCTCTCTCTAAATGATGATATAGGTGATCGTGCACCAAACATACTTGCTTAGTTCTACGTGGAATAAATCTAGGCTGATATCCTTCCTTAAAGTTACCTAGAAACCATATTAAAATTATTCTGAGAGATGGTAAGTGTTTAGAATTAATGAAATGCTAAGATATTACGAAAGATGTTTTCTTTTAACTTATTCTGCATACATGGCTTGTATTGTCCTTCTATTTCATGGACCCATTTTTGGCTTTAATATGAAAAAAAAATTACCTTATGTTCTGATAATAAGAGCAAAAAAGGAAGAGGACGTATATATTAAAGTATATATTGAAGTATTGATTTTTCTGGGTTATTACCATTATTGGTACCAGTATTGGATGGCAGTTACAGGAAAAGACATCATAGACCAAAACTCTTTCCTACGTGGAAAAATTATGTGAAATATTTGAAAACCTCCTTCTAAATTCTAAATAAAATTATTTTAATTTGTACAGCAATATAAAGTACAAAACTAAGTAAACTTTGTGATCTCTTTACATCCTTGTCAAGAGTAAACAGAGAAAGCATTTATACTTCTGATGTGTCCTAGATATGCATCTTACGAACTGGTAAGGCAATTTAAAATCTGCTGTTTATTTCTGTCTTTCAAAAAATACATCACTATGTTATCATTGACTTGTTACGGATTTTCACATGCACTTTTGGTAATAGTCACTTGATGGCTGTCATATTTTTTGCCAATTTGGTAATAACATTTAAAGTATTCCTTGAAATTAGACATCTGTCAAATAACGTTCAGATTACTAAGTGTTTTTTCTGGTGCCGTATAAATTTTCTTGAGAAGGTATGTGATAACAATATAATAAGTTCAGGGGTTAGAACGTAACATTTAATATTCCTGTTTGCCTTCTGAATATATGTGTTTGTGATATTGAAATGTTACTAGAGCAGACTTATTTTAGTCTTAAGGTACCAGCAGTTACTGGACCACGTTCCTGAAAATATCCCGAGAGAAAACTTCTGACATTTTTGATGATGATTGTTAATTGCTCATTGCCTGTTGTATTTACAGTTTCTTCCTAGGAAATGCATGCCACATCAGTCTTTATTCCTTGCACTCGTTATTTTACTGTCAGCCATGGTATGACTGTCATGCCAAACCAAGCAATCAAAGCTTATCTCCATATTGACATTAGAGAGTGCATGTCTCTGTATCATAGGGAACAAGACCAAACTTCAGAGTCTAGATGGTAAGATTTTAGGTGATCAAAGGGATAAGCATAAATATCTTTACAGTATCTCAAACACTCCTTTTGATCGTAAATTGTAGGAGGAGAGAAGTGTCTCCTAGAAATCAGAGCAACTGCTACCTGGTGCCGAGCCGTGCCGGTGCCCAGGGCTGGTCTCTGCATCCCCCCGTCCCAGCTGGCAGCTCCGCAGTCTCTCCTGAAAAGCGGGTGAGAGGATAGGAAAGGTGAGATAGTCTGCTGCAGCAGCAGCAGTGTTATTAGCGGCAGAGACAGATGATTTGTGTTGCTTTCCCTGTGTCGCGGTTGCTTGTTGGCAGTGATGGTGGGAGCAGAGGGAAGGGGCTTGGAGGAGGCTCTGACTGGGTGCTGCGTATGGTGAGGAAAGGGATGCTCCTCTCGAGTGCCTTTCAAAAAGTTTTCTTCTTTGAATCCCTTGTTCCTTTGGCTCTGTATACACTTGAGGATGACTGATGGGCTACGTCAAGTGCCGAAAGTGGCTGCTTCCCCTTTACCTGCTCTTGTTATCAGATGCACTGCTTGACCAGAGAAGAAAAGAGAAACATGAAGAGGCAAGATATGACCGTATCTGCAGTGAACGAGTAAGAGGCCAAGGAGGACAGGGTTTGCACCAGCCATGAACCAGCTGGAACTAAAGGAGTGGGAGAACATGGGTGGTCCCATTATTAAGGCTGTAGTGCAGCTTGGTGTCTTTGGTTTTACTAAAGCTCTTCAGAGAGAGTGTACTTATTTAAAAGCATGTTGGATCACCCAGGTACCTATTTTACAAGTCACCAGGTCATTTTTTTCCTTTTTTTTTCTGCTCTTGATCTAATAGAAAAACATTATATGCTCTTGCAGCACACTGTGTCTTCAACTCTGTTCTTACATACCTAAACATCGCCTAAACCTTTATTAGGCTCAAATGATAGCCCAGAATAAAGGTGATTATTGTTTTTTTTGCCCTCTCCCCCCCCCCCCCCCTTTTTTTTTTTTTTAAATGGATACTGCCTTGAATCTGTTGAACCACCTTTCTTGTTAAGGGAGGTTTTCCAGTCCCAGTTCATACTATTTTTCACTTTGTCTTTCAAGTTGAAAGGGTGATAGTGGATTCAAATGAGTAGGCGGGTATTTTATTGTTGTATTATACTCTTGTTTTCAAACTAGCTCTGTTCTTGAAGGTATAAACTACAGTTAGATTAGGTCCAAATGAGGAATATTAATTGTGTGAGCTGAAGTCAGGCTGTTTTTTGATTTTCCCCTGGTTAAATCACACTGCTCCTGATCCTCCAATATGCAGAAATCCTGCAGGGTGGGCTTTCTTGGCTGTCAGTGGGTGGAGAAAATGTTGTTCTGTCTAATTCCCGTCTCTTCTGGCTTTTTTTGTGGTTGCAGCTTTTCATATTGAGATATGCTGATACATCTGTTCCCTAGTAATACGTATGTCAGAGGTCAAGCAGATACTCTTAAAAGTGGGTAATGTGTCTTTTGTTGGGCTTCACTACTTTGGAACAGAAACAAAAACACTTTTACACTAAACTCAGGTGGCTGGCTTCATTGTTTCCTGTGGATTAAGTAGTGCAAATGATTTTATGGCAATACGGACAAAAGGAATACATTTTGATAAAAGTATCGTATGTTTTCTATTGCCACTTTGCGTGGTACACATGCCAGTTTGCCTGCTATAAAACAACTGAAATTGGGATTTTAGTACTGCATATACACTGTTAAAAATGTAACTAAATAGTCTACAGAAATAATTAACTTCTTTAGAAGTTAAAATGGATCACCAGTTATTGCAAATGGTTCATTGTGTTTGCTAAATCAGTAAGTTTACTATTTTATAGAAAATACTAACTTTTGAATATAATATAAAGAGATTAAGTTTAATTTTCCATGTTTGGTCACTTTTAGACGTATGGTACGTAGGCTCCTGGAATTTGTTTAAACTTGTAAATCTTGTTCTCGTTTTAACAGATTGCTTTACATGTAGTTGGATCCAGTTGCACAGCCTCAAGAGAGGAAATGCGTTGCCTACAGACAAGCAGTACAAGAATTATGGCTGCACAATAGGGAGTATTTTTCCACCATTATCACTTTTCAGTGGAGATTCTTTTTCAGATACGTAAGAGTGACTCAATGAACCAGGAAGGTGTTTACCTGCAAGGTGATCTGGTCGTAACAGGAGAAGCTTTTGAGGGCTAAAATTTCAGGCGTCTCTGTCCAGAGCCATCCCCAAAGGAAGAAAAAGAGGGTCTCCTCCTCTTCTTTAGGTTTCATCTGTCAGTCACAAAGGGCTTTTGTCCTGCTAGCATATTGATGTGTCTGGGCTTTGGCTGTTTATCATCTTCCTGTCATCCTTAAATGCAAAATAAAAGAGGGAAAATAGCTTCTGATTCTCAGGCTTTCAGAATAAACTGCTTGTGGCTGCCGGGGACCTTGGTGTCCCAGCTGCCCTGGAATACCTTCTGCAGGGATGCGATTGCTGGCAATGCCGCACTTCACCCGTGTGGCTCCCAGCTCCGGCGGCACTGGTCAGAGCAAGGCTGATATTACAAGTCAGGTGATGAGAAAGCAATTGAGCTTCACAGATTCGATTTCTCTCTTTGATCCTGGCATTAAAGTGTCAAGGTCTGCGAGTGGAAGCATAGCGCAGACAAGATTTCCGACTGCTTTAATCCTGGTGCTAAAAAGATCCATTCACAGGGTGTAGGGATTGGATTTTATTTTTGCAGGTTTTCGAAACTGTTAGATATATTTTACCTATGTTTATTGCCAAACATTATAGAAAGTTAGTTTTTTCCTTCCTTATTTAAAATTATTTTTCTGTAAGATTTTTCTTGTATGTATCCTATATGGCAAAGATTTGGCAGCTAATTGACTTACCCTTTCGCATACATTTGAGGCACTTCACATTTTACAGATGGAGTACTAAAGGAGAAGATTTAAGTAGCCTGCAGAAGGTTAGATACAAAATTTGTTTGCCTTTCAGCCATGAGTTCCAGTCCAGTTCTTAAATCACAAGGCTCTCACTCCTGCATTCCTGTTACAGGACATAATTTAACTTTAAAAAGTGGGGCATAGTACAGAATTGCTGTCAGAGAATTAAGGTAGGAAGTAGTATATAAGCAGCTGTATAACAAGATAGAGTTTTAAGCCAAATAAACGCTAACTCAATAGATGTATTCTTCATTTCCTTTTTCAGCAGACTTGAGTACTTTTTTTACATTTTGGCTTTTTGAGAGAGTGGGAACGTGAATTTCAATTTCCTAATATTCTCTTTCTTTTTAACCAATTTTCAAAAGAGAATGAGGAAAGAAAAGGATCTGAACAACAAACACACTGTGCAACTGTAAAAGTTTCTTTTTTACTTTTTGTTGTTACCTTATGCAATGTTTTCCTGGGGAACTTTAAATGTCAATTAGGATTTGAGAGATACACTTTTGTAATATGGTGAAAGTGAAGTTGATTTAAAATCATAGAATGGTTTGATTGGAAGAGACCTTAAAGATCATGTAGTTCCAACTGCCCTGCCATGGGCAGGGACACCTTCCACCAGACCAGGTTGCTCAAAGCCCCATCCAACCTGGCCTTGAACACTTCCAGGGATGGGGCATCCACAGCTTCTCTGGGCAACCTGTGCCACTGCCTCACCACCCTCATCGTGAAGAATGTCTTCCTTATGTCTAATCTAAATCTAAATCTTTCAGTTTGTAATCATTACTCCTTGTCCTATCACTACAGACCCTTGTAACAGGTCCCTCCTCAGCTTTCTTGCAGGCCCCTTTAGGTACAGGAAGGCTGCAATAAGGTCTCCCCAGAGCCTTCTCTTCTCCAGACTGAACAACCCCAACTCTCTCAGCCTGTACTCATAGGAGAGGTGCTCCAGCCCTCGGATCATCTTCGTGGCCTCCTCTGGATTCACTCCAACAGGTCCATGTCCTTCTTGTGCTGAGGACCCCAGAGCTGAAGGCAGTACTGCAGGGGGGTCTCACCAGAGCGGAGCAGAGGGGCAGAATCACCTCCATCGACCTGCTGGTCACGCTGCTTGGGATGCAGGCCAGGATACGGTTGGCTTTCTGGGCAGCCAGCACACGTGACTGGACCATGTTGAGCTTCTCATCAACCAACACCTCCAATTCTTTCTCCTCAGGGCTGCTCTCAATCCATTCTCTGCCCAACCTGCATTTGTGCTTGGGATTGCCCTGACCCAGATGCAGGACCTTGCACTTGGCCTTGTTGAACTTCATGAGTTTTGCACTGGCCCCCCTCTCAAGCCTGTCCAGGTCCATCTGGATGGCATCCCTTCCCTTCGGTGTGTCGACCGCACCATGCAGCTTGGTGTCATCGGCAAACTTGCTGAGGGTGCACTCCATCCCACTGTCCATGTCGCCAACAAAGATATTAAACAGCACTGGCCCCAGTACCAACCCCTGAGGAACACCACTTGTCACTGGTTTCCACTTGGACACTGAGCTGTTGACAGCAACTGAGTGCAACCATCCAGCTGATTCCTTCTCCACCGAGAGGTCCATCCATCAAATCCGTATCTCTCCAATTTAGAGACAAGGATGTCGTGTGGGACAGTGTCAAATGCTTTGTACAAGTCCAGGTAGATGATATCAGTTGCTCTTCCCTTATCCACCAATGCTGTAACCCTGTCATAAAAGGTCACCAAACTTGTCAGGCACGATTTGCCCTCATACTAATCACCTCCTTTTTCCAT
>NW_009613728.1:24766-25133 GCF_000690535.1 Cariama cristata
ATGCCTCCCAGGCTACCTGTCCTCGCTTCCACCCTCTGTAGGCTTCCTTTTTGTGTTTGAGTTTGTCCAGGACCTCCTTATTCATCCATGCAAGTCTCCTGGCATTTTTGCCCAACTTGCTCTTTGTTGGGATGCTCCTGAGCTTGAAGGAGATGATCCTTGAATATTAACCAGCTTTCTTGGGTCCTTCTTCCCTCCAGTGCTTTATCCCGTGGTACTCTGCTAAGCAGCTCCCTGAAGAGGCCAAAGTCTGCTCTCCTGAAGCCCAGGGCAGTCAGCTTGCTGTGCGTCCTCCTCGCTCTCCTAAGGATCTTGAACTCCTCCGTTTCATTGTCAGGGCAGACAAGGCTGTCCTTGAGCTTCACAT
>NW_009613729.1:0-3051 GCF_000690535.1 Cariama cristata
TATTCTGATCTTGCCCGGGTATATGTAAGAAAGGAGCAGCAGCTGGAACATGTTGAGTCTTTTTAGGACTGAACTCCAAAATGCTGCTTTTGCCATCAAGGAACAGGGCTTGTTTGAAAGTCTTTTTGGAAGTGTTTTTTGGTGATTTTCAGTCCCCTTCAACACGAGTGCTGTCACAACCTTAGACTGGCAGAGAAGGCTATTGCTGACAATAACTACCATTTCTCTCTAAGTGGGCTCTGATCCCCAACAGGAGGCAGCCTCAGGAAGGAAGATCTGCTTATTGTTGCTGTTCCCTTTCTGCTGCAAATTTAACTTCTGGGGCAGCCTCTGACACTGAAAGTCTGTCCTGAGCCTATAGCAGAGCAGAGGAACCATGCAATTTTTTAGATGATGGTGTGTAAGAGTTTGACAATGTATTTTACCACCTTGGCTTTCATATTCCCCCAGGACTTAGTAAGAGCTGAGTGTCTTGCCTGTCCTGCCTCCACAGTTGCAAACCTGAGAGTTGCTTGGACCATGGTCTGTTCAAAATTCATATGGTAGAATTATTGATGGATGGCCGTGGAAAAGCATTACATGGGAAAATCTCCTCTTCCCTTTCTGGGACAAAGTATTTTTTGAGCAGTTTTTCTGCTTTTTCTTCTGCACATTTCAGGATTGCTTTAGGAACCAGCTCTTGAGAAGGGCTGACCTTGCTGTAAAAAAACCCAAAACTTTACATGCTTTCTGGTTTTAATCTCATTCACTCATGCATCTAAAGATGAGACTGCAATGATGAGCCCATTTAAATGTCTAATGAACAATTGAAATCGTAGTAGTACTGTGGACAAATGGCATGTTTACATGCTAATGACATGCTTTGAGTGGCTATTGGCAGCTAATGTGAGCTGAATACTGAAATGCAAAGAAGCCCAGAGGTGGTGCATGTTTGTTGAGAATATCCCCTCCTCTGGACATTTTATCTGTAAAGCGAGTATGTTATTCCTGAATCACGAGTGTTGCACAGCTTATTGAAAAGATCTAAAGCACTCAGATTTGCAGATGTAGAGTGCTCTGATTGCTAAGTAAATTTGTTTATACTTAAGGATTAGTTTTATGGGATAAAACTTAGTAACAGTTCCCTGGTAGTTTGAAAGAAAGCTTCGGGGTGGTCTCATTGCAGCCTTCCAATACCTGAAGGGGGCCTATATGAGAGATGGGGACAGACTTTTTAGCAGGGTCTGCTGGGACAGGACAAGGGGTAATGGTTTTAAACTAACAGAGCATAGATTTAGACTAGACATAAGGAAAAAATTTTTTACAATGACAGTGGTGAAGCACTGGAACAGGTTGCCCAACAGAATGCCCTGGAGGCATTCAAGGTCAGGTTGGATGGGGCTCTGAGCAGCCTTATCTAATTGGAATGTCCCTGCTCACCACAGGGGGATTGGACTAGATGACCTCTAAAGGTCCCTTCCAGCCCAAATAATTCTATAATTCTATGATTCTATGATTCTAATAATATTGATGTGAAACTGGCTATTAATTAAATAAAAATAATTTATTCTTATAATAGCATTTTACTATCAATTCATCGTTATTGTTAAAGTGTTTTAAGAAACTTTTTTTTAAAACTGTATGTCACTAGAAGACTACAGATTACAGGGATATTGACTATTTTGATTTTGCTTCTGATTTAATAAAAAAAAGGACTAATTACAGTATGTCTGCTGTCTACGAAAGTAGCACACACAATCTAAAGGGCAAAATCACTGTCAAGGAACAGTAAGGGTGGACTGCTCCCTAAGGAAGGTAAGCCAAGAGCCAAGGATGGCCACATATAGGCAAACAGTGCTCCTGCAAACATGGCACATGGCTCCCAAGCTGGATTAGCAGAGCAGGATGGTGATAGTAATTAATCCTGTCAAAACTAGACAAAAGTGATCAGATCTGAGATCATAGAATGGTTTGGCTTGGAAGGGACCTTAAACATCATCTAATTCCACCCCCCCTGTCATGGGCAGGGACATCTTCTACTAGATCAGGTTGCTCAAAGCCCCATTCAGCCTGGTCTTGAACACTTTCAGGGAGGGGTGCATCCACAACTAGAAGGCCACTATAAGGTCACCTGGAACCTTCTCTTCTGTAGGCTAAATAACCGTAACTCCTTCAGCCTGTCCTCATAGGGGAGGTGCTGCAGCTCCCTTATCATCTTTGTGGACCTGCTCTGGACCCTCTCAAACAGGTCTAAGTCTTTCTTATGTTGGGGGCCACAGAGCTGAACACAATACTCTAGGTGGGATCCCACAAGAGCAGAGTAGAGGGAGAGAATCCCTTCCCTCCACCTGCTGGCTACACTTCCTTTGATGCAGCCCAGGATAGGCCTGGCTTTCTGGGCTGTAAGCCCATATTGCCAGTTCATATTAATTTTTTCATACAATACCCCTAAGTCCTTCTCCATATGGCTGCTCTCAATCCACTCATCGCCCAGCTTATATCCATGTTCAGGATTACCCCTGTTACAAATATCTGAAATCAAATGAGTTTTGATATAAAATTCAGTTTGATTTTAAATGAAATAAGTAAAGGTGCGCTGTGTTTAAGTATCTATGGGAACTATGTGTAATCATAGGTAACTATAGGAATAATGTGTAACGTTTTAGTATCTATAGAGTTTAATGTTTTGAAATAGATAACCATAGGTACCTCACCAGGCAGTTACTGGATTTTTTTTTTAAGAAACTAAAGAAAGCGTCATGGATCCTAGTTAAACACAATGGACACCAGTTACGTTGCTTGGCAATCCCCTTACCCCTCTCCATCTTGATTTGAGTATCAAGGATTCCAATCAGTAGAGCTAAGTAGGTTTGACCAATGATTATAGTTAGATTAAAATATTAATAAGATCGTGTAATGAGTAAAACCAATCAATGTAAAAGTTAAATTTAAGAGCAAACATAGTATGCATTTTTAGGTAAAAGAACTTACGGAACAATCATCAGAACAACCTGCTACTTGTATAAGAAAATTGGTGGTTAAAAATTATAAGGTTTTGATTATACCTTGCTT
>NW_009613730.1:0-15128 GCF_000690535.1 Cariama cristata
ACCCCCCCCACCTCCCCCACCCCCCGAATATCTTTTATTAACCTCTTTCTGAGGGAGGGCTCTGAGGATATATTGGAGATGTATCTTCTCTGCATCTGCAAGACAAAACAAAGCAGCAGAGTAGGCGTGTAATAATGGTTAGGAAAGAGTAAAAACAGGGCAAGAATAGAAGATATTTCCTCTTAATACCTTCCAGCCTTGTAAGTGTCGTAAACTTAGGGCCCTGAGAGGATATCTCTTCCCATGAACCAGTCTTTAGAACTAATGTAGTCTTCTTATTTTCACAACAACCTCTGGAAAGGTTGCTAAATGTTGCATGAATACTCACCTCTTTGCTTGTTTTAATTTGGCTCCTAATAGCTTCATTAACTGGATTTGAAAGGATAAATAACAGCAGAAATCCTCTTTTTGCCATTACTGTCAGCTCTTCTTTTTAAAAGTGAAATCATTATCACAACCTTCTCTCCCAACAAGATCAGTTTTAGTTAGCACTAGTTTAATAACCGTAAAATAAGTTAGATGCCACACCTTGCCTCATCTCCTGATCTTGATTCTTCCTTTTGTATGAACAATGTTTCAATTCTGAGTAACATGACACATTGCCCTGTTACACCTCTGTTTCATGGTGCCAGACTTGCATAAAAGTAAATTTTGAGTGAATTAGAAATACTAAAGATAAATCAAGGAAAGCTGTGTTCGTTCAGTTCAGCATTATTTCTAGACTGATTATCACCAGGGGTGATACGGACTGATACACTGCTTTTTTTCAGTTATAATTGTCTCGCGCATTTACCTGTATAATGTTAGTCTATTACACGCTTTCAGATTTAAATCTTCGAAAGAGACTTTTTCCTTAAACTAGAAACGAAAGTATGGAATACTTCTCTATTGAAAGGTACTACTGGTGCTGTCGAATGTGGATACTATTAAAACTTAATAATAATGATACTTTTATTGAAATTTATTGCAAAACTTCCATCTTAAATGTGTGATACCTAGATTTGATTACTGTGGAAGTTGTGGTACTATTATTAAAGTGTACTTCATAGTATATAATGCAAGTGATTACCATTAAAGGAGTAATAATTTTCTATTTAAGGAAGGAACAATAATGAACATTGATTTTTCACAATTCTTTTCCACCTGGAAAAAGTTCAACTCATCAACATATTGCAGGAACTACAGTGTGAGAAATTTCGTGGTGCTTTCAGCTGGATCAGGTGAGACTCCCTGAACTTCTGTGCTGCTTAACCCTTATCTAGTTGGCCCACAATTATGTGAGACTTCTCCACATGTATGATCTATTGCTAATAATTTACTTAAACAATGTACAAAACATCTCCTAACAACTTTACTGCACAGAGGCTTTTTTTACACAACCATTTTTGCACTTGCAGAGCAAATTTCACTGACTATTTACAAGTTTCTTAACTAGGTACAACAGCGATTGTTGCATCAGCAGCTCTCTGGGAGTCTCTGGATGGGATGTGGCTCTTTGGGATGACCAGCTTCTCCACCCAGGAGGTTAATCTATACACTGAAACATACTGGTTGGTGTGGGTACAGCAGGAGCTGCCTGGGGTGGATCTCCAGGGCAGTCAGAGGGGCTGCAGCAGTTATGAAGTATACAGTTGTGAAGGTGGCCAGGAGTTCAGACAATCACTTGGTCTGAAGTTGGTCCACTGTCCCAAATTAGTACATTGCCTCATCTATGCAGATGAATAATTGGGAAGTTATTAACTGAGGAGTTAATGACTTAGGTGCACTAGATGTGAATGTGAGCACAGCCCTGACACAGCTATGCTATGATTACATATAGGACAAATTTTAATCTCATCCTTAAATCTCGTTTGCAACTTAAATTTCATTGCTATTGACACAGGACTAAATCAAAATGTATGACTGCATCATTGTATGCATATGTACTTACTGTATATGGCACTTGGTCTCCTGGCTTTATTACAGTCGTAATCTACATAGACCATTATTAAACTTCACACACCTGCTACATGTTACAGCAATGCAGATATAACTGTTGAAGTGGCATGTCTTTTGAGTCCTACAACTAATGAGTTGTCAAAAGTTATATGTATGTGAAGATGGAGAAATATTAAATGTCAGAATATTCAGAGTAATTTCTCCACAGTTAATAGCCCCTGATAATCCAACTGAGTTTAACCCTGCATTTATACCATAAACAAGTAGGAACATTAGGACAGAGATTTATTTGTACCATTAGTTTCTATCAAAATAATTTTAAGAGAGTAATGAAAATTAGGCAACTTAACATGACTAGCAGTTCTTCAATCTTCTTTGTTACCCAACAAAATGTCTTTAAATTGTATATTGAATCAAGCAGTCCACCAAAGAACTTAGCTGAAATTAATGTTTAAGAAACAAGTTTTGTTCATATCGAGTCCATTGTCTTAAAAACTGTTCTGTTGTATCAGCCACTGAATTTTATTCTACTAAATGGACTATTAATTCCCATAAAATCAAAAGTGGAAATTTGGATGTGTTTGGCATATACTGAATACTTTCTATAGCCACACACACATATCATCATGCACACACACATAATGGTCTACTTTGACTGGTATTTCCATTCATGCTGTCTTTTGCCAACAGCCAACAAAAAGATCATCCAATTTCACAACAGATGCCTAACTGTGCAACTCATGAAGCTTAATAATAGGACAGAACAAAAGCATAGGTGAAAGCAGTTCTGACCAAGGACTGTATTTTAAACTCTCTTTACTGATATACTTGTACCTAAAGACTCTCTTTAATTTTAAAATTAAGAAGGGAAAAGATTATGTCAGAACACAGGTGAATATTTGACACCGTAACATTTGACATTGCAGCTAAAATAAAATTCTCAGGTTGGTGTAATGTTTTCACCTGAGCAGTGCATTTGATATCAATGTCTTACATCATCAGTTTCCATGTTGCTTTAAAAATAGGTATGGAAAGCTATGCATAAAGTAATTTATTTCAGAAATTGCACAGTCAGTGCATAATACTCGCACTCTAATTTTATACCTGATGGTCATTCCTGTCTCATTTTCCCCCATGGCATTTTGCTTCTGCAGCCTTTTCACAGAGTTTGAGTTCCAATCAGTAAAGCAAATTGTCTTTCAGTGTATTCTCTCTGCTTTTAACCACATCACACAGCAATTAAGAGCTTCCTTACAGGAAAAGCAAGTAATTTAGCCCTGTCTGTCATTTTACTCTCCACTTTAGATGTAAAGAAGAAAAAAAAAAAGAAAAATATTTCAGAGTTTTGCATTTTGACCATCATAAAAATATACTGACTATGGTTGGATCCTAGCACAGTCACAATAAAGTGAGTCATGTTTGCAACTGCCATGAGTGAAGGACTGGGAGGAAAAGACCAAATCATCCGCACTTTTTCACAGGCAGGCTTTGGTTTAAATGCTTGTTCCTCTTTTAAGGTTTGTTCTTTTTCTACTACATGAATAGGGACTAGCTCAAGTACATTTATTTCAAGATAGATGCAGTACACATATGGAGTATGAAAATTGAGAATCTGGGAGGTGGAGAATCAGTGAGGTGATTTTCTAACCTATGCTGCATTCTTCCTGCTGCAGGATAGGATTTGGATCTTGGAAGGAAAGTAGTTGAGGCAGGGATTTTGACTTAACTTGCAGTTGTCTACACTGCCCTTCAGCTGTCAGCTCATACCCCAGTCATTCACTTTCTGTAGTTTTTCACAGCTGGACATCATCTTTACTACTCTGAATAGTTTAACAAAATCAGCAACTTCTGTCTTTTCATTATTCACCTCCCTTTTCCAGAATGCACGTGAGTATGTTGAGGGCCAAAGAACCCAGCATAGATATCTATGGAGCTTCTGCAGTGAATTGTCTTCCTCTGCAAGGACAGTTGTTCACTTACTCTGTTTATTTATCTTCTGTTTCCTATTTTTTGATTAGCCTTTACCGTGTTTAGTTTTCTTAAAAACCTTTGGTGAAGTACATGAGTGAAAGCACTCTGCAAATCCAAAGGAATGATAGTCAAATCTCCTGTATCTAAGCGCATGTTAATCTTTTCATAGAACTCCTGTGGGTTTATGGCATCTCATATTTATCTGTATGTCCCTTAATTCCAGTCTTTATTCATCTATGGTTCCCCTGGAGCTCTTTTTTAAAAAATTGGCATTGTTTTAACCACTTTCAAGTCCTCTGACACGGAGTCAGTTTTCTACACGCCACAGTTTGTAGTTTGGCTATTTCACACTCGAGTTCCCTCAAAACTCTGGGGCAGAAGCCATCTGGTCCTGGTGATTTGTTATTGCTCACATTGTCTCCTTAATCCATAACCTTTTCTGCCAATACTTCAATTTTAGACAAAGCCTCTGACACACACTCTGAAAAGAAGGGTCCCTGTTCCTAGACTTCAAACTCCTCCATAGTTAACACAGATGGGAAAAAGAAAGAAAAAGAAAAAAAAGAAAAACCAATGTTATAACCTTTGTCTACTTAGGACATTCTTTCTATATTTCAGTTGTTCTATTAACTCTGCAGCTTCTCTGGAAAGCTTCCTCTTTCTGTTGTATACAAAAAAATGTGTAGTATTGGTTTTTGAACCTTTCCAAGTTGTTCTTCAGAGGTTCTTGTGATCCATCTTGCTGTGATTTTACACTGTATCTGTTAGAGTTTGTGATATTTTTTGGGCACAAATTAATTTTTTACAAAAACGCTTTCTTAATTTTTTAGCTTCCTTTACATTGCTGTTCAGTTATTTCTCTTTGTCATTTCTTGTCTTTATTGATACGTGGTATGCTTTTGCTCTATACCTCCAATATGATTTCTATGTTGGTTTCAAATATTTTTCTTTTTTGACCACTCCTGCTAGTTTCCTCATTTTCTTGTGATTCTCCTTTTCAAAGCTGTGTGTAGCTATGCTGGATTTCTCTTTTTGTTAACTTCATGAAGGACTCATGACGCATATCTAAAAGTTCACCCTTAGCATCGTGCTTCAGTGTCACCTTTCTCCAACCTGTAGAAAGGTAAGTTAAATCGTCTACTGATACTGTACTTCCTGTTCTGATTGCCTCTTTGACTTAGCATGTTCTTGGCACTGCTACCATGCTATAAAGAAAAGACACATATTCCCTTTCTATAGATCTTTGGGTGTGTCTGGTTTAGCAAAGGATAGAACTGAAAAATCAAGAAACAAGACTCTTGGAATAGTCTCTTCGGTTCAGCTGCACCTCTTCGTATACACTTCATGTTGTTTCTTAATGATATTTACATATTCACATGTGGACTTATTACTAAACAAAACCTAGGCCAAATTCATGTCTCTTCTCTCCTTACCCAGTAAATGTAAGCTCTCTCTTCCTGTCTCCTTACCCAGCCATATGCCCCTGCATCAGCATCCACCCGTTTCCCTGTGCCACATCCTTCTACATATGGTTCCTCTTTCTCTGCCTCAGTCTCATTTTCTTTCCAGCTTTATTGCAGGTGTTGTGCACCTATAAATAGAACATAAAGGAGTAGTTAGATGCTGTGGTTGTAACTTGCTGTTGTTCAAACCAACACACATAGATGTAAATTATTAAATAAATGCAAAGCCCTTGTGCTGAAATAAATCAGAACACTTCATAGTTCTGAGGCAATCAGTTAATATTTATCACTGCAATATTATAGTACAATATTATACTGATGGGTCATACTGCACCGTTGCCTCCCATTTTTAATGCTCTTCTTCAGTGTTCAGAGACTTTCATATAATCTCTTTGCTAGTGAAAAGCTAAGTAGCTATGATTATATGATCCTTTATAATTGCAAGATGTAAAATAAAACAATTTATCGCACATATATCCCCCTCACATTTTTCCAAAACTAATACATGTTCTAAATTAAAGCAATCTGAATATTTTCCTCTCATTTATTTGTATTTACTCCATATTCAGCAGTCTTCTCAAACACTATTTCCAAATATGTCCTTTCAAGTTGATAGTGTTATACACAATATAAACCTTCAGTCTATAGTGCCTAGGCAAATATTAACTACCAACAAGAACAATACCCTGCACTCCAGATCCAAACCAGCTCATAGTGTAAATGACAGATGTTGTCCATCTGTCCTCAAAAGACTGCCACCTACAAATCTCAGTTACATTCATTCAGCTTTCAAAATGGAATGAAACTCCTGGATTGTCAAATCCACTTTCAACTGTTGCAAGCAATAATGGTGTAGAAGTTTAGTTCATGGGAACACACATAAAGCCAGCTGCATACAACATAGGCTGCCAAAGGCTTCTTATTATCTTACGTCAAATTTAAGAAGTATATAGGTCATAATCCACAATCATACTGTCCACAAGAAAAGAAAAGTACAGATCAAGATCATCAACTTGCTAAATTAAGCTGACTTGCTAAATTAAGCTGCAGTTTCTTTTTTTTTTTTTTTCATACTGTCCACAAGAAAAGAAAAGTACAGATCAAGATCATCATTAGCCTACATTCCTTTGACTTGCTAAATTAAGCTGCAGTTTCTTTTTTTTTTTTTTTCAAAAGAAAAAAACCAAAAAATATTCAACTGGATCTGTCCTTACAGTTCTAAGAATATGAAGGAGACACAAATCTAGGAAGAGGTGAAGGCTGAGGACAGTTTTAGTAAAGGCTGTTAGACAATGCTGAAAATCAGACTACTTGCTACAGAGATGAACAACATCCATTCTGGTCATTCTGTCAGTCTGATCAGGATTCATAGAACGGCAGCTACATCATAAAATCACAGCATCAAAATCGTAGGAAATCATTGCTTCCATGCTACAGCTAACACTGAAAACTACGCTTGCAAACTCCACCGCTCCATATCTACCATCTTTCAAATGGGATGGCATCTGTTTTGTCCAGCCTCAACCACCAAGAACCAGGAAAAATCAGAGATGGTGCCACATATGTAGGAATAACTGGCTGGAGAAGGTTACAGGAGTTGGATAGTAAACTACTGAAAGAAACATGATATGAAACTATAGCCTTGGTCGGCAGAAGAAGACAGTGAAAGGTTTTACTGGTGGTTGGAGTATGTTTTGATGGTGAAACATCAGATTTGAGCAGAACCTCTGCATGACCCCAAGAAGAAGCCAGAAATAATTTGTAAAACCAGCATACTTCAGCAATGAATGCTATTATTCGAGGTGCACAGCCTGCAGTTCCAGGCATTTGTGAAAACAAAATCCCTGTGAAGCAAGAAAGAGACATTCTAAACATAAATTTCGCCTAAAGTGAGTAACAAGCCTTTTTTTTTTTTTTTTTTTTTTTTTTAAATTTCCTCACTTTTATCTTAATATGTATGTGTAAATTTGATTAGTGTTTTGGATGTGGTGAATTAAAACCTTCACTTATATTTTACCTTATCTCACTGGATTTAAGGGTGATTTTCAAGATTACTGCTTAATATCAAGCCATTTGTCACACAGGGATACATTAAGCAAGCTTTACAAGTGCCCCATTGCTCAGCATGCTTTTCTCATGAATCTGAGGAAACCCTATGGTCTAGGATGATTTGGTATCATAGGAATCAGAGGAATTATCTTCTGGTGACCACCAACACCCATGTTGGAAAGTAACATCCAGTAGAGTTGATGGGACCCCAACTGTTCTAGCAAGAGACGTTAAAAATATACTTGAGAGAGATTAACTTCTCTAGGGTCTTAGGTCATCACCTACTTGCCCAATTGTATACCATATTTCTAGTACTTCCAAATTAAGAGATAAAAATGCAAAAATCAAGTTACACATCAAGGGAAAGAAACATTTCCTATCTGGTCTCAAAAGACAAGTCATTGCCTGTGGTTGCAATATTTATTCATTTTTTAATTAATTTTATGACTTCTGTGCTTTTCTTCCACAAATCCTCAATCATCTTTGCCAGTCTGAATCCTTAAAGCCCTGGGAGCTTGAGTTTTCTCAGAATAACTTTGAAATCCTTAGAGATAGTGCAATGTTAACACACAATAGAAAAATATAATTTTTTCATTTTTTTCTCTTTCTTTTTTTAATAAGAATGAGGTGTTATTCTTTCTCCTGACAGATGCCCAATGATTAGCATGCTGTGGATATATTTCCAGAAAGACCGCATGAACTGTCTCTCCTTATAGAACAAGCCACAACTTCTTATATTATCCACCCTTTCAGTCTAAGGATTAAGTTCATACTGAGCTTCCATTAGTTCATATAATTTTCTTCCTGCAAGAAATATTTTATTAAAAATGGCTCCTCTAACTTAAATTTCTTTTCCTTATGAAAGCATTTTAATAGTTGGCTTTCTGAATTCACTTGCCCTTTATTATCGCTTTCCAAACATCCCAAAGTCCCTTTTCAGTATATCAACCTCATGACTGCTATTAAATTTCAAATACATTCCCCAAGATCTGGCCTTCAGCTAATGCATTTACAGCTTCTAGCTTTTGGTAGCAAAAGGCAGGAGGTAAGCAGGAATAGAAATTGCTGTAGCAGAATTAGCCTATACCTCAAATCTTCCACAATCTTGTCTGTTGTGGTGGGCAGTAGTTAAGAGTGAAGAAATTGAGACAAACAGCTAACAGTCCAGTGTTTTAGTACAAGATTTTTTCATATCTGGCTTAGTGATCACATCTTCACGTAATGTGACTGAATGTTTAAACACAGATTTACAAGAGTGATGCAACCAGCACCAAATATTAAAAGCAAAGTTCTATTTACTTGCTGTGTTTCTGCATCTTAATAGGCAACTGGTATTTGTTTTAAACACTACTGTCTTAGGAGAAAAAATCCCCCAAAGGATTTATCACCTAGAAAAACTGTGCAGTTTTTCCTTATGTCTAACGTAAATTACCTTCTGTTCATGTGAACACACTTTGAAAAGAAAACCTTCATTTCTGTGGGAATTGTGAACAAATCATCAGTAATTACCAGGAATGAGGAAGGCAGCTCCTTAGGTTAACTTTCAGTCCCAGTTTACTGTCTCTCAAGGTGGAAGCATCTGATTAGAGCTGTTTGGCAAGCAGAATGAACTCCGGCTTAGCAGCCTAGTACTGCTCTTACAGACTCAGAAAAAGGGACTGTAATGAGCCCAGCAGCTCTCCCATTCTCTCCACTTACTTCCACCCTGGGGAGATGCTTCTCCTGCTCTCCCTGCAGTGCAGAGACTTGGGGGAAGGAGAGGGGAACATTGCTTCTCTGTCCTTCTAGTCCCTCGAGAAGTGAGTGGAGAATATTAGGAAGAGAGGAAAAAGGTCAGGAGAGGCGGAACTTAACACTTCTGTGGCGGGAGGCGGGACTGTGGGGCAGATGTGGAATGAAACCCAGGAAAGGACTGAGGCGGGTATGAGGCAGCAGAACTAGTTCTTCAGTAGAGAATATCTGGATGTGGGAGTACGAACTGTTGCAGAACCAAAGTTTTGAATCTTCTTAGGTAAGATGGAAATAATAATGATTACCAAAGATATTAATGTCTGGGTGGGAATCAAGAGTACTAAAAGAAAAATTACGAAGATTGAAACCCGTGACATAAACTATCCAAGATTTTGCAATATTTCATCCAGTTATCAGGAGATTGATTAATTTTTCATCTCTTAAGAAGGAGCTTCTTCTGTCACACCCGCTGCATTATTAAAGCTTTCAAACCTGTAACTAGTGAAAATAATTTATGAAGTTTTAGTGGAAAGAATAAGGATTTATGAATGAAACAAACCAATATTAAATAAATATTATTCTAAAGCAGTCTTGTAAAAGACTGAAAAGATGCAACATAATCCTTTTCCAGCATAACTAGATCTTCAGAAAGAAGTACCAATATGAGCATAGCAAATGCAGAATACAAGCCAGACACACACTTTAGGTATGCAATAATTTTTCACCTCTCTGTGATGGGTTAACCTTGGCTGTCTGCCAGATGTCCACCAGGCTGCTCTCTCAACCCTCTCCTCAGCAGGACAGAGAGAGAAAAGAAATGAAAAAACTCATGGGTTAAGATAAGGACAGAGAGATCACTCACCTACGCTCAGCCCTACTCCTGACTCGTTTACCCTCTTCTCCCCCTCCCTGAGGTGATTCCCCTGCTCCAGCATGGGGTCCTTCCCACAGGATACAGTCCTTCACAAACTTCTCCAATGTGGGTTCTTCCCATGGGCTGCACTTCTTCATGAACTGATCCAGTATGGGTGTTGTCCATGGGGTGTAGTCCTTCAAGAACACCCTGCTGCAGCATGAGTCCCACATGGGCTACCGTTCCTGTCAGAAAACCTGCTCCCTTGTAGGCTCCTCTCCATGGTCTGCAGTTCCTGCCAGGAGCCTGCTCCTACATAGGTTCTCCACTGAAGGCAACGTGGTATCTTCTTCGATGTGGTCTCTATGAGCTGCAGAGAAACACCTGCTCCACCATGGTCTCCCCAGGAGCTGCATCTCTGCTCAGGTGCCGGGAGCACCTCCTCTCCCTCCTCCTCCTCTCATTTCAGTGTTTGCAGGACTGTTTCTCTCACATTTTTTTCATTCCTCTCTCTCACAGCTGCTGTGCAGCATTTTTTACCCTTTCTTAAATGTATTATCACAGAGGCTGCACCAGAGTTGCTGATAAGCTCAGCTTTTGGCCAGCAGTGGATCTGGAATTGGCTACTTCTGACATGGGGGCAGCCCCTGTTTTCTTTTAACAGAAGCCATCCCTGCACCACCACCTCCACCACTGAGACCTTGCTATATAAAGCCAATACAAAATCTGAATCCCAGTTCTAGTTTATTGGTTTTAGTCTGAGTGAAGTGCAGCTAATCCAGACACCAGCCACTCACTCTTAATTTGCTTTTCTTTCTCAACGAGATTGAAGAACAAAATGTTTTAAGAAAAATCAGAACACTTCTATTTACTCAGTTTACTCAGTGTAGCATAGTACAATTCTACGGAAGCCTGTGTGTGCAAAAATGGAAGGTACAAGAGGCTAAATGGGGGTCCCTTTAAAAAAACTCAACCAACCAAACAAGTTGAAATCAAAGAATCCTGTGTCTTTCAGTGATCATTCACTGGATTCCAGTGAGTGGATTTTGGTGAATCCCTTCTTTAACAGCTGGAGTGTTCACAAGGAGCTCAAGAAAGTTTGCATTTATTGGGATTTCTCTGTCTCTCTCACACTTCACTGGAAAAAAAATTGAAGTAATAAAATCATAGAATCATAGAATGGTTTGAGTTAGAAGGGATCTTTAAAGATCATCTAGTCCAACGACCCTACCATGGGCAGGGTTGTCTTCTGCGAGCCCAGGTTGCTCAAAGCCCCATCCAGTGTGACCTTGAACACTAACAGGGGTGAGACATCTGCAACCTGTTGCAGTGTTTCACCATCTTCATCATAAAGAATTTCTTCCTTATGTCCAATCTAAATCCACGTTATTTCAGTTTAAAACCACTGCGCCTTGTCCTGTCACTATAAGCCCTGGTAAAAAGCCTCTCTACACCTTTCTTATAAGCCCCCTTTACACACTGAAAGGCTGCAATAAGGTCTCCCTGGAGCCTTCTCTTCTCCAAACTGAAGAATCCCAATTCTCTCAGCCTTTCTTTGCAGGAGAGGGGTTTGAACCCTCTGATGATTTTCATGGCCATTTGTCAACTTCTAATGAAGATAACAAATGCAACAAAATATGTTTAGCTTGTGGATTAAAAATGTAATTCTAATAAACCCTCAAAAATATTAGAAGGTAGTTTGTCTTTTTTTTTTGTCCCCTGAAACTCAAATTCAGATCCTCTTTATTTCTTTCTAAAAGACTTTGAAAACATCTAATGTAGTTTTATCATTCTGAGTTTACAGAATGCTAGAATGTAAATGTCTGGACACCTTTACAGCCCAGACTTTTATCTGTTTACTTTTGCTTAATTGTGAAATTATCTATTACATCTCTTCATCTTCTAAATTATTATAACTAGGCTTATAAAATCACTTTTTAAAATTCATTTACAAGTATTTTTAAATTTATAGTCCATCCTAAAAAAGAAGGTAGTGGAGATTGTAACATCAAAAGCAGAAAGCTCTTCCATTATAACATTTCTTGGCCATATTTGCTGTATCCCTTACACTGATTTGTTCTATTTGTTAATGGGAGAGCTTGAGCCAAATGCTGAAGTAGTTTTTGTTTTGCTGCACTGTGTGTGCTTTAATAGGTTTGATTTGACCATATATTGTCAATTTTGGTTTAAAATGACAGTCACTAAAGAGAGATTTTTGGTATTGTAACAAGGGTGTAGAGCTGAAAAGGGTAACAGCCAAGTTGAACTCTTCTGCTTAGATAAGTGGAAGCTTTGCCTTCCCTGAGGTACTTTACTGTTAGGACAAGAAAATCATAAATCCTGTCTTATTTTTTATCATAAATAGGTCTAACTGGATATTGAACAAAATTGCAAGTTGTTATTCTGACAAGAATCGGGGAAGAAAAGTTAAACTTTTAATATGTATTTTCATAGGATTATAGAATCATAAAATGGTTTGGTTGGAAGAGACCTTCAAATCATCTCGTTTCAACTCCCCTGACATGGGCAGGGACACTTTCCACTAGACCAGGTTGCTCAAAGCTCTGTCCAACCTGGCCTTGAACACTTCCAGGGATGGAGCATCCACAACTTCTCTGGGCAACCTCTTCCAGTGCCTCACCACCCTCACGGTGAAGAATTGCTTCCTAATGTCTAATGTAAATTTTCCCTCTTCCAGTTTAAAGCCATTGCCCCTTGTCCTATCACTACAGGCCCTTGTAAAAAGTCCCTCCCCAGCTTTCTTGTAGACCCCTTTGGGTACTGGAAGGCTGCTATAGGTCTGCCTGGAGCCTTCTCTTCTCCAGGCTGAACAACCCCAAGTCTCTCAGCCTGTCTTCATAGGAGGGGTGCTCCAGCCCTCTGATCATCTTTGTGGGCCTCCTCTGGACTCTCTCCAACTGGTCCATGTCCTTCTTGTGTTGGGGGCCCCAGAGAGCGGAACGCAGTACTCCAGGTGGGTTCTCATGAAAGTGGAGCAGAGGGGAGAATCTCCTCCTTTGACCTGCTGGTCATGCTTCTTTTGATGCAGCCCAGGAGATGGTTAGCTTTCTGGGCTGCAAGCACACCTTCGTGGGTCATGTTGAACTTCTCATCAACCAGCAAGCCCAGGTCCTTCTCCTCAGAGCTGCTCTTAATCCATTCTCCACCCAGCGTGTATTTGTGCTTGAGATTGCCCCAACCCATATGAAGGACCTTGCACTTGGCCTTGTTGAACATCACGAGGTTTGCATGGGCCCACTTCTCATGCCTATCCAGGTCCCTCTGGATGGCATCCCTTCCCTCCAGCATGTCGGCCACACCACACAGCTTGGTGTTGGCAAACTCACTGAGGGTGCACTCAATCCCACTGTCCATGTCACTGACAAAGATGTTAAACAGTGTCAGTTCCAATACCAACCCCTGAGGAACACCACTTGTCGCCAGTCCCCACTTGGACATTGAGCCATTGACTGCAACTCTTTGAGTGTGACCACCCAGCCAATTCCTTATCCACCGAGTGGTTCATCCGTCAAATCCACGTCTCTCCAGTTTAGAGACAAGGATGTCATGTGGGACAGTGTCAAATGTTTTGCACAACTTCGGGTAGATGACATGCATTGCTCTTTCCTTATACACCAATGTTGTAACCCCATCGTGGAAGGCCACCAAATTAGTCAGGCATGATTAGCCCTTAGTGAAGCCATGCTGGCTGTCACCAATCGCCTCCTTATTTTCCATGTGTGTGAGCACAGTTTCTGGGAGGATCTGCTCCATGATCTTGCCGGGCACAGAGGTGAGACTGCCTGGCCTTCCTGTTTTAGTAATATGCCTCTGAAAACATGTGCAAAAGGATCTTTTCCATATAAACTAAATATTCCAAAATTTTCAATATTGAAACAAAATGTCTCTGAACAAACAGTTTTCTAAACTGATATAAATCTCTTTAAATAAACTTCATTTTTTCTGTCCTGGTATGAATTTCAACAACTGAGTGCTCCTAATTGCCTCTTATAACTAGATCATATACTCATAACATAGCATGAGAGCCCAAGCATAGAATTCATCTGAGTGCTCATACCTGTCATGTAGAAAAAATTGAGATAAACCAGTAGAATCAAATTATACTGAACTAACTTGAGATGATGTGTTACAGATCAGCTCAACAAAATATTTTATTTCACACATGTTTAACTCAAAACATAATGTTTAAGTACTTGTTATCATTTGTTGGGGTTTTTTTTCAAATAAATTATTTTCCTTAAATAAAGGCTTTATATCAGTAGATTTCAATTATCTATAAAATCATTTCAGAAAAAAAATTTCAGTCAACGTGAAATTTAATTGATTGTTTTGGGGTTTTTTGTTTGGTTTTTTTTTGTTTGTTTTTTTTTTTTTTTTAATAACAATGAGAAGAAAAAAAATATATGCAAATTTTAGTTGGTGGAAACATCCTAGTTATTTAGATTCACTTTTCTGCCTTACCCCCTAAAGCTGATTGCCTCTTTTCTTAGACACAGGAAAACAGTCTAATTTCTATCCTACATCTTAAATTCTGTTTACATTAGAATTTAAGACCACCTAATACCTGGTGGTGGAAAACCCACAGAAAGTGTTAAAAATAAGAATATGTATTCTACAGATAAAAAACATGCAGTTCCTCACTGAATGAGATTATAATTAAAAACAAATAAATCTTTTTCTTGATGCTTTCACAGCACAGAGGGAACTACTGAACAGATTTCAAAACAAGGAGAGAGAGCTAGAACTGCTTACTATCTGGTTATTGCTGTAACCTGCAGTATGGTTCTATTTTTTGATAGACTCACTGGAATTACTCTGACTAATGTAAGAACTAACAAATTGAAAGGGACCCTGAAGTCAAAGTATAGATAGAACATCCTGCTTTTGCAATCAGATTTATGGTTTGTCATAATTGTAATTTTGCATGAGATGTGTTTGCTTGTGTCTTTTTGCATCTACACCAATGCACGCGGCATGGACAACAAACAGGAAGAGCTAGAAGCCATGGTGCAGCAGGAAGGCTCATGACTGGGGTGCTGCAATGAAAGGCTATAAGCTCTTTAGAAGGGATATGCAAGGAAAGAGAGGCGGCGGAATGGCTT
>NW_009613731.1:0-4620 GCF_000690535.1 Cariama cristata
CTTCCAACCAAACCATTCTGTGATTGTATACATAAATGCTGATGCTGTTTGCTAGTATTGCTCCTTTTCCTAGTAGCTGTTGATATTGAGGACTTTGCTAGTTAGTTTCACAGTCAGAGCTGAAATTAAGGAGACAGAGTCAGATATTTTAAATTCTCTCTCTTTCTCCATTGTTTATTTTTTTCCCCAAGCATCTGATGTGTCTCTCTAAGGTGAGAAATCTGGGACTGTGCCGGGGCTCTGCCGCACCGCAGACAGGCAGTTGGTTGCGGCGGTGGGGCGGTGGGCAGTGGGGAGGGCAGGCAGGGTCCGCGGGGGCACTGATGCAGCAAGGAGCACTCGGTGCCAGGAGGGACGCGATGGACCCCATGCTAATGGAGAAGAGCCCTTTCTGAAAAGACTGGAAAAACTAGCTTACCTTTTCTTTTTTCAGTCTTTTGCAACCAATGAATAATTTTAAAAGCCATCCTCTCCATCGCATCTCTCCTGGATGGATTCGGCACCGATCGCCCATTGCCAGGGCAGCGCTCAGCATCTGCTCCCGCCTGAGGTACCCGAGGAGCGGCCGTGGCCCAGGGCTTCCCCCACCAGCCCAGGAGCCCGTGCTCTGTCCTTCACATTTTAAAGGATGATTTGTTTTTTCCCTTCTCTATTTCCTGTAGTATAAAATCTTACTGTGCCGATATATTCATTTAGAGTCGCTTCTCAAGCTGACCTCCTGGAGCATATCTTGTTATCTTAGTGATAGCACTGATTTATAGATCTCAGGCACCGACGTAGAGTCGCAGGGTAGGGATGATCGGGGTCTCGAGCTTTGCAGATCCTTTCTCTCTTGCGCTGACGTGCTGTCAAATCTGGGACCTTTGCTTGCTGAGTAAATTGTTAGCGAACATCTTGTTCCAGATTGTTCGTCTTTCCGTGCGGCTCGTATCCCTTTGAAAAAAAGATGAAACAACAACAACAGAAAAAGGCCGCTCTTGTGTCGTGCGTGAAATTATTATTTATATTCCAAAAAGGATTCTTAAATAACTTGATTCATACATGTGAATTACTGGTGGAAAATGCATGGAATTAAACTTTTTTAGAGATTCATATGGGAATTTGAAACTAGTAGCTGCAGACAAAAAATGCAAACAAAGCTACAATGATGCTGAGGAAAACCAAAGATGATGAGAACATGTGAACATATTTAATTACAGTGGAAAGTTACAATTACATTTAAAAATGACTTTTCATATTCGAATGCTTTCGGATTTTGGTTTCTTTAAATCCAGAACATCAGGCTGTCTGCCTGGATCGTCGTGGTTAGTCTGCCGTTTTCATCGACCGAATTCAAAGCATCTTGTGTAACAGACCCTAGGTATTGTGAATATCTGCTCCATGTATTGACCACAGAGGTCTCAAATTCCTACTAGTATGGGCATGAGGTGGGCTGTGCTGTATCACCAAAGCACCGGGGTGTTTGGAAGAAGCAGGGTAGCTCACCGGCTGTTTGTACCTGGTGTTACTCAGCCAGGAACACCTTTAATAGTAGTGGGAGAATCCGTGCTGGCAAAAGATAATAGAAATACGTTCTGGGGTTTATTATGAAAAAATAAGCAAAATTAGTATTCCAAATAATTATTTAGAGTTGTCTGCTGGCAGCTTATTACTAAAGTGTAGGACTGTTGGGCATGAGAAAGAGCAATGGTGTGAGTGCAGAAGCAGCGATGGTGGGCACACGCTCTCAGGGCATTGACTCCGTGGGGCTGCTCACCCTCTCTGCTGAGTCTGGGGACCGAGAGGTGTCAAGAGCCGCTGGTCTGCCCTGCACCCCATCCGCCTTTATCTGGAAGAGTTATCAGCAGCCTGTGAAATGCTGTGGGAGGATCTAGTTGCAGGATAACCATAAAGGAGCTACAAATAAGTACTTTCTGCTTTTCCCGCTGTATTTAAGTTGGCAGCTCTGCCACCAGGAGAAGTTTCCATCTCAGTATTGGGGCAGGAGACCTGTGGATCCTTTACTTGTCGTGGGGCCGCCACCTCCTGAAGCAAACCCCATGGGGCGTGCGTCACGGCTGAGCTGTGCTCCCTGGGTGGCTGCTGCTGCGTCGCCAGAGACCTTTCTAGAGAAAACCTTTTGGATGTTCACATGTAAAGAAAGGTTTGGAGTCATTCATGTACAGATAAAAATTTTTAAAAAAAGCAAAAAACAGTGATTAGTCCTTGAGTTGCTGTTGAATGATGCTGGCCTCCTTGGCTGTAGGTCAGGGTGTCTGGGCGGAGGTGGGGCTGGGGGGTGCGTGCCAGGGGGCTGGAGCCAGAGCATCCTTGGGAGGGGAGGGGATGCTCTGGATGTCGTTACCCTCGTAGGCTTTGCTCCTCCTGGTGGGGCTCCGGTGCGGAAAACGCAGGCTTAGGCTCAAGAAACCCTGCTCGGGCATTGTACGATGATTATAAAATGTCTACACATAATACCATATTAAATCTATGGAATTACGTAGCTATGGTATATGTAGATATAAATGCTATTGTATAGGTATGTGTACATAGGCACACGCACACAGTTATTAAAAACCATACATCGGCTTTTAATAAATTTTTACATTTTATAAAATGTCTACACATAATACCATATTAAATCTATGGAATTACGTAGCTATGGTATATGTAGATATAAATGCTATTGTATAGGTATGTGTACATAGGCACACGCACACAGTTATTAAAAACTATACATCGGCTTTTAATAAATTTTTACATTCATCTTCTTCCTTTATAGAGAAATGAGAGGAAGTATGAGATTTTATAGGTAACTTTAGTAAAGAAAAAGATACTCTTTGGGTGATCTACTGCTCAGAGAGGCACATAGTACTTAGCATTGAAGTGAGGAGGGACGCGATTTTCGGGGGGAGCAGTGCGAGTGCCCAGCCCCTGCCAGCCTGGCTTGCAGCTACTGCACAACAGGGACTTTCACAAGACTGAAGGTTTCTGTTTTCCTGCCAAAATGCCATTCCGCAGCTCCGTTTATCTCCGTGCTGGAGAGGCCGTTCCCGTCAGTGGCAGCTAAGAAAGGCACAGGGGCGATGTGTTAGCCCCATGTTTTCTGGAGGTAATTTACTGGGGGAGGTTAGGCAGCTGCCGATGGGATTAACGGCTTCTCCTGTCGGGGGGTTAGGCAGCTGCCGATGGTATTAACGGCTTCCTCTGACAGAGAAATAAAATTGTTCATGTACGATGATGGCAAAGGATTGCAGAAATTGTAATGGGTTTGTGATACTCCTGCCATTTTCCTGAAACATTTTTTATTAGACACTGCTCCGAAATTACTGTGCATTTGAAAAAAAAGTTTAACAAACATCCTTTTTTGTTCAGTCATGCCTTAACAGCTGAAATATATCTTTCAGATGAGGGGTAAGAAAGCAGCCTTGCAGGACTTGAAATGCCCTTGTTGCTCGACCTTTGCTGGTACGTTCCAGCAGTGACTGGGAAAAGTTCATTTTATTTCTCTAGAAAGTCGCTCTGAGGGAAAAGCGGGCGAACTTGGGGAAATGCAAAGCTTAAAAACACGCGGAGGGGGTGCTGAGTACACTGCATCCCCCCGCCGCCCCCTCTCTTTCCCGCAAGTGCCTCCCTGGTTGTTCTGGGGTGTCCGTGCGTGTATGGCCCAACTGCCCGACCCATCCTCAACAGAAGCCATACTCAACAGTATTATTTAAGAAATAACCAAGGAATACCACAAGGTTTCTCTAGATTGGAAAACAGAAACCGATATTTTATTGTGGTTTGCAAAGACGTCCCTTCTGCACACTGCTCCTGTATCGTAGGGAATCTGCTTGGCTCTCCTCTGCCTGTTTCTGTGGGAATTTTGTATATGCAAGGAAAGTCAATTCAGTCATCGGATGCTGTTTTATTGAAAACGTATTTCAGTGAATGTTTTTAACTAAGCGAAAAAGGTTGAATTAAGATTTTTTTTTCTTTTTCAGAAAGAACCCTTACAATGCAAGCGCTAAGCCTGAGACTTTTGCAGATCCCGACACTACAAATGATTTGTTCTCCCAGGAGTTTTAATCAGGTAAGACGTACACAGAAATGGTGAAATATGGTTCTGAGGAAAAGCCTTTTGTGCAGAGAAATGTTTGATAGCTGCCTTTCACACCGCGCGCCTGAAGCGTGTGAGCCGTCCTCGGAGCTCCTCTCTAGACGTCCAACCGGACTGCCTTCCCATGGGAGACGCGATGTTCACAATTAAATCCTTCTGAAAAAGAGACTTGAAAACGGCTCCAAAAAGCATACCATTTGAAGCGATGCACATTCTCCATATTCTTTGTGTACATACACAGTGCAGACGGTTATACAGCTTTTCCTTTATGTGGACAGGGTACAAAATCGCTCTGCAGCTCTTGCAAGCTGTAGCCAAACGCCGCAGGACGTATCAGAGCCCGAGTTGGTCCGAGGTGCAACGCGTCCCCCCGCGTCCCCCAAAGCGCCGGGGGATGCTGCAGCTTGTGTTTGCCTGCCTCCCGGCAGTTCAGACATTTCCCACAACCATTTTATTACTTTTTTTCATTGTTTTCTCATGAAATTTATGGTATTTGCATATCAGATTTACCCAGATAAATTATCATCTATGTCAGCTCA
>NW_009613732.1:0-20283 GCF_000690535.1 Cariama cristata
CTTGGGTTGTACTAAGAACCAGTCCAGCTAGCAAAATTACTGAAAATACATTAGCGAAGCTACTTCGGCATCAATCAATGATTTTATTGCTCACTTAAATTCCATTACTTAATTTTGCAGTCCGCAGCCTTAAAGTCAAACTGCAGTAATGTAATTTGGGTGGATAATTAAAAAAAAACAAAACCAAACTCATCCTTATAAATATTCAGAGTATGTCTATTCTGTGTAATGCTGCAGAATGTACTAAAATATCCGTTAATTCAATGCAGAATAAGGCTTATTAATCTAGATTTAATTTATTTTCCCACAAACTTGTTGTGTATTTACCTTTCATGAGAGTGCAAGTCCTTGTCTCATTGCTTTGTTAATGCAGAGAATGTCACTGCACGTTTCCCAGCTGTCTTCTTTAGTGTAGAACTCCTTTATACCTTTGCTTCTTCTGCTTCCAGAAGTCAGGTCAAAAAAGTGAATTACACTTGCCTCAGGAAAGCCAGATTCTACCTTGAAATTCACACTAAAATGAGTTTTCTGTAAGTGGTCTGATAAGTGTGCTCTTTTTTTTTTAATTAAACTTATTAGTCTATTGAGACCAAGAAAGTCATGCAGATGATTTTGCGCAGGGGAAAGTACCACTACATATTTTGATTTTTTTTTCTTGTTTCTCTATGATTTATTATGGTTATATACCTTGGAAAAATTGAGTATCAGAATAGATACTTTTTAGTGTACTGTCAAGCTCTAGAAAATGAATGGAAATAGCGGCTTTTTATGAAAAGTCACGCTAGACTTTGAACTAAAACATACTGTCCGTAGACTTACAGATAAAATATTTTTTTTCTGGCTAGGAATAGAGTTTGTCTTCTGTTGTGTGTTCTTCTGTGGAATTTGTAATAGCGTGGATGGAATCCTTACATTGTCTATGGAGCTTGTCTGCATCTCAGCCCGGACTAGAGACAAAGAAAGAAGCGCAGAGATGGGGAGGACAAATCTTTTCTTCTTTTGACCATCAGACTGATTTGAGGCAGCAATAACCACTATTTACTAAGTTTGCAAATTTGGTAAGTACTGGTGAAGAGGTTTGACTGCTTTTGCTCAGATCCCTGTTTCCTCACCAGAGAAAAGAGTAAAAAGATTGGTCACAGTGAGGATTAATGGGGGACAAGTGTTTGAGCTGTTGACAGCTCTCTGCTGGGGGAAGAGAGAGAAAGTATCATTACGACAGACCACATTTAAGAGTTATGGAGAAGTGATATCCCTGTCACACATCTACATGCAAGTTCTCTTGAAGTGAACGTGAATTTTACAGATGGGTCTAATCATGTGGGGTGACTGAGTGAAATACTGTATTTCTTTGGCTTTTGCTTGATGGATCCTTGGCTTGGAGCATCTGAAATCCTGCCACAGCTTTTGGCTAAGAGAGTGATTCAGTGACATCAGCCTCGACTGAGCAGCATGGCCAAACCTGCAGCAATCCGCAGTGGGGTATGCCAGCACCCTCTGATTCCATCTCCAGAAAGACAGCAAGGTTTTCTTCACGTTACAGAGAAGCCTTGCTGCAAGAGTGTCTGGGCATGTCACAAGCTCTGGCTAGGGAAATTGATCCCAGTGGGGATGGAAAAGACTTGGGGAGAGCTGGGAAGGAACATCCTTTGGGTCCAGCTGTGCTAAAACATGAAGTACTTCTTTGCTCTGAATCCACAAAAGCTTTGTCACACACAGTAAGCAAACTGTCCCTTTGGGCTGGTACAGAATGATATCCTTCCAAGGTCTGCAGGCTGGGGGACAAAGGGTCAGACATTAACACTGCACTAAGCTCTGACTGGCTTTAAATTTCACCTTTCACCCCCGCCCCCCCTCCCCTGATGATGATGTAAGACGTTCATTAACATCTTCCGCAGAAGCAGTCCTTTCCACCTTATGGACACATGGCTGCCATTGGTATTCTTCAGGTCTGCAGGACCAGCCTTGGCGGCAGAGGCTGAGAAGAGGTTTCTGAGGAAGCAGTCCCAAGGCTTTGCCTGCCTGCTTCTCTGCCTCAACAGGTAACAGATTACATCACTGTCCAAAAGAAGAGTTCACAGCCATGTAAACCAGAATGATGCTTAGTATACAGCCTGACAGTTGGAGCTACAAGCTGTATGATCCCTCTTGCAAGCATTTTGGTTAGTCACCAGCAGCTCTGTTCTGCATGTGTAAGTCTCCTGAGACCAAGGAATTGGAGAGGGCTGCCTGGGACGGCTCTCCTGGAACTAGGCAAGGGGAGGTGGGCAGAAGACTGCTTGGAAACATTGATAGCCATATCAACAGGGAAGAACTTTAATAAGCAAAACCAAGCAAACATTTCCCCTCCCTGACAAGGACCCTAACGCAGCAGTGTGATCCCTCAGATTCATTGCACAATGTGTGTGTGCAGGACGGCATTATGGATGAGGGCAAATAGCTACACATTTCACTGATAACTGCATGGGGGCTTCAGAAGATATCTCATCATTTGGCCTGTGCAGGTTTATGATTCTTCCAACTGGTAAGTGAATTTCATTTGTCATCACGCTGATGAGATCTGCTTAAATGTGCTTCCCTCCTAGCTCTGGAAGGTAGAAGCTCTGAGAGGGAGAAAAGGAAAGGAGATTTTCCTGGTTCAGGTAGAAGATTTCAGTCTCTCTTATGATATGATAACATATGCTATGATTGCTCCATTACAACTACAGAAAGCAACATAAAGGCACCTGAAAATGGAAATAAAAGAGAGAGAGAGACTGCTAAAGACCTCAGCTCCTCACGCCATCCACTTCTGCTTTAAACCTGTCTCTGGTACAAGCTGAAACAATCCAAGAGGAAGACTTTGAAACTTCTAGTGGAAATGGGGTGCATAGTAAGGGGAAAGACAGTTTGATTTGTGGTCACACTACAGCCAGAAGTGACTCATAAGACATGGAACCTGTGCACTTTGAGGTTAAATGGAATTTAGCACTTTTTTCTTTAGAGGAAAGTGCAAATAAGAGGAAAATAGCATTACCTGATTGTAGTAAATACAAAATTGGCCATAGCTTAGTTAGAATCTTGATGAACCTACTGGAACAGGTCTGTTGCAAGTTGTTTAGTACAGTGTGCCAGAGCCGATTCTTGGCAGGATTAAAATTATATTGTTTTTAATTATGTCCACCTTTTGACATTATTGATTTTGGCACGTGCTAGTATTCCAGTGTGCTAGGCTTTATAATTATAATCTATAATTAAATAGGTTTGCACACAGCCTAGAAAACACACTGAATGACATCAGTGTTACCTATGTTATTTAACCCTTTAACTCATCCTTTCTCCAGCTATTAGAGAATCATAGAATCATAGAATTGTTTAGGTTGGAAAAGACCTTTAAGAGCATTGAGTCCAACTGTTAACTGAGCACTGCGAAGTCCACCACTAAACCATGTCCCTAAATGCCCCGTCTACATGTCTTTTAAATACCTGCAGGGATGATGACTCAACCTCTACTTCCTTCATGTTCTGTACCCCCTTCTCTAAGATACTATGCTATGCTGATGCATAAGGAATAAATGCAATGACAACATTTAACAGGTCAGGGGAGCAAGTTATAGTCTATAGTTATACTATAGTTCTATACTTAGCTAACAATAGGTCTATAGTTGTAGCGAGTTATTATTACAACTTGTGCTTATCCACCAGTTAAAACAATTCCAACTTCAGCTTTAGATGGGGCATTAGAACAGAGAGAACCATTTGGAACTTGTTGGGGGGCTCTGGCAGACCCAAAACCCTCATCTTGTTGCTAAGGATGGTAGTGCTTTGCTCCTCAAAGATACTTTACAGTTTTGTCAGCATAAGAGTCTAAGAAGGTAAGTTCAACTGACCTAAATTAGACCAAAGGTCTGACCCTGGCACAGTATCCTGGTCAGCACCTGATGCTAAGAGACCTGTGGAAGAAAGGGTCAAGCATAATTCTTTCCTACCACTCTCTCCTAGATTCTTGCAGATGGTAGATCTGAGTTAGCCGCCCTGGACTGACTTTTATCAGTAAATTTCTCCAGGTTTCTTTTTGAACTTGTGTAAACCTCTAGCATCCTGTATCAGGGAGTCACACAGATGAACTGTATGTTTCAAAAGTCACTTTCTTTCATTTGTTTTGAACTTATGACCGATAGATTCATCTGATGTCCCCAACTTTTTACCAGAGGAGACAGTTGAGCAGGTATTTCCTGGTCACTCTCTTTGAGCTTGTTGTCATTTCATGTAGCTCCTCCTTTCTTGGTTCTGTTTCATAACACTCTGCAGCCAATGTCATAAGCCCTTCTCTGTGTTCTAACCATTTTGGGGGGATATTCCTTAGGCAGAAGCTGTCTCAGGCATCTGACCATCCCTCTTGTTGTCTTGGCACCTTTTGTAAATCAATTATATTTTCTTGAGTGCCAGAAAAAAATTTGTAGAGAGCATTTAAGTTTTATTCACTTATACAGGAGGATAACAATGATGTTCTCTCCAATGTCTTCCATCCCTCTTGTAATAATTCTGAAGATGTGATATTTTTGACTACTGCTGAGCACAGAGCTGGTGGTTTTGATGTATCATCACCCAACATCTCATTCCTGTGTGGTTATGATTAGCTTAGACACACCGTCATTTTATACATGAAATCGATGGTGTTACCCCCCCCCCCACGGCCATCACTTTATGCTTATCTACATGGAATTTAATCTGCTGTTTTATTGCCTAGTCACTCAGTATTGCCAAATACTTATGCAAAGTCGGCTTCTGTCTGGATAACTCTGATTAGGCTAGTGAAGTCTCTGGCGTCCCTACTTCTCTTGTGACCTTTTACAGCTTATTTGAGACTGTGTCGAACAGCAAAGGTCACTAATGCACTTCTCTCTGGGGATTTTCCTCTGTTGGAAAAAAATACTGCTTTCTTGTACTCTTTATCTCTTCTCTTTTAACCATTTGTTTAAGTCTCTATGAGGACTTTGAGCTATTATCCCAATGTAGATTCATGTCTCTTGTGGGCTGTGTTGAAAGCCATCAAAACTGTTTCAAGCTGGCATGTTTGCCAGGCCACCCCAAGAACACCAATATGTTTGTAAGCCACAGGTTTTGTTCACAAATGCCACTATGACCCGTCCTCGATATTTCTGGTTTATCCATGTGCCTGACAGCTCTGTTCACTAGAAGACTTTCTGCTAATTTCCCTGATATAGACAGCACACTTGCAGGTCTGTGGCTCTGCAGATCTTATGGCTCTGGCTGTTGGTGACCTGGTGGTGTCTGGAGATGTTCCCAGTCAGCAGCAGAGTCTGGACATGTTAACCAGGTCAGATAAATAAAGATTTATCTGGGCATGTGCTGGAAAGAAAAACCAGAGGGAGAAGCAGCCACACAGGCTCTTCATTGTCCTTTATGTCTTTGGGCAAAAGGGAACAGAGGAGCTTTCAGCTCTCTGCTATGAATGGCAGAAGAGTGAAGACAAAGGTTGCATGAAGCAACTTAGATGAGATGTTTGGGGATAATGGGAGAACTAGTGACAGAATGCTGCTTTTTGGGAAGGGCACACAGGTATCCATAGCCTGACATTTGGCTGAACTGATACAGAAAGTGGAGAAATGAGGAGAAATTCCACATCCTTGTTAATGGTTCATAAATACCAGAAGCAGCAGCATAAAAGCAAACAGCCAGGTTATGTTTATTAAGTCTCAAATCAATGTTAGTTGCTTCAGCAGAGAAGAATTAATGATAGAGTCATAGAGGTAAGGATATTTATCCCCAGTTGTAGTGGGATATGATGGGTGCAGAACTACGCTGGCAGATAGAAAAAATGATCCATGGCAGTGAAATCTTGTGTTTGTACAGCTAATTCTCTCCCTGTGCATGAGCAAACACATGCTTGGGAGATGTGACTTGGCTGTTAATTGCAGAGCTGCATCAAGAGTAGTTTTTAGATTTGCCTTTGCCCATCATGCCTGCCTACCCCATCTGCCCTAAGACTGTTGTTATTGCCCTCTGGGCTGCTTCCAGCAACTGCTGCTCAGGAGACAGTACATCTTGTGCGAAACTTTCTTGTACCATTCTTACCCGAAGTATATGACATTAAACTTTTCTCAGAGTACAGAACTTGGCCAAAAGCCTAGTGCAATCATCAGTAGAATCAGCAGAAAGTTATCATTTTAGGTGTGACTAATAGAGTGAAGGCTTTATTATACTGTAGGGTATACAGACAGGAAAAAATAATGATTGCTTCCTTGAAAAGCTTATGGCCTAGAGATGCATTTAATGTTCAACACATTGTGATTATTTCTGTGTTGATACAGTAGAAAAATGGTAACCTTGTCTCCAAATCTTAAAGGCTTCCAAAGTTCTAAAATGTAATGCTGTGAATTCCCCCCTCTCCAAAGCTATTATCACTGATTCTATAATTTTCTGCTCAGTTTTCAGCAGTGTTGGTCTCATAGTAACAAAGGCATTTTCCTTTAAGTGACTGAAAAAGAGCTGTAACAGCATCATAAATCTTTCTTCTGTATATTCATTAAATGACTAGTGTACATGTACAGATATATTCAGATTTCTCCCCCTCCCCCAAAAGTCAAACTTGAGCTCAACATACGAATTTTTAGGTACCAGATTGTTCTTTCTCTGTAGAGTAGAATTGGCTTTCTCCAAAGATCTTGGACAGGTAGTGGTTCTGCTATGATGAATTCAGTCACAGCCTTTTCATGACAGGATCTGTGCTTTTGCAGTTCCCAAGCCTCTGAGAATTAATAAGCTGAAGAACAGTTCTTGATAGGCACCTCTGTGATGGTAGTGAGGTTCACAGTTTCCATTACTCCCCCCATGACAAGGCCCTATGACGTCCTGGACTCAGATGTAGAATGCACTTGATTTGGCATGCCTCTTCGTCTCCCTTGTTTTAAGAACTGCGTTGTGCTCTAGTGTTGGTTTGAATTAACAGGCATATGATTCAGAATGACCTTATTGCTCTTCTTGCAGTGCTCCATGACCAGTATAGACCAGCCTCTGTACGTTGTTGTGACACAAAGAAAAAGGCAGATGTTGCAGAGTTGGAAAGAGATTATAAAGAAAAACTACTGTGATGCACGCACCAGCAAGTGGAGTCTGTAAACTGGGAGAAGAGGATTATAAAGTCCTTTCAAAGATGTACCATCTAATACTCGGGGGGAAAAAAAAAAAAGTTTCTAGCCTCTTCCATGCTTTAATTAAATGGAAACTGAGAACCTTTGAAACCATAGGAGGAAAGCCAACCAAAGTACAAAACCTGTATTGGCACAAGAGTGTTATGGAGTAGGAGTTTGCCAGTGGAGAAAGATTCTGCTGTTTTGTGCCATCCCATGTCTTGTCCAACTTGGAAAAAAATAGTTGGAGAGTTGTTCAGGGAAAAAAAAAAAATCTTTTCAGCTGTATATGTATCAATGGGAAAAATGTATGTACTTCCCAAAGCTTTCTGACATTCATATAAACCATCTGAAAGAACCGGTAACAGGTGCTTTGAACCTACTTCTATTGTACATGAAAAAAGAGATGCTAATTGATGGTATGCAGCAAGTTTCAGCAAAGCACTGGGAAATCCTTCTTCAGAAGCTTCATTGTGTCTAGATGCCAGGAGCTGGAGTCTCTCCTAATGTGTCTGAAAACTGTAAACCAGGAGTTGTTGGGTTGTGCCATGGGAGAAATGACCCATAGGCATGGTGCTTTCTAGTAAGAAAATCTTCTGACTCTCTGTTAACAGAACTTTGTACGGAACAGAAACAAATGCCATCTCCTGGACCTGGCTGCAACACTCTTGAAGTGCCTTGTCCATATGCTCAGCTTGCTTGATTATACGTGAGGAGAAGAAAGTATTTGCAACATCCAGCGAGGTTGCAATTGCCTTAAAACAGTGCTTTTCCAGCAGATGAGCAGTAGGGCTCCACTTGACTGTGCCAAGAGTTTCAGTGTGCGGCCGACAGAGGAAACTGGAGAACCTTAAGAGGGCCAGCGACAAAGAGAGAGACTTTTCTGGGGACTCTTTCAGTTTGAAAAGCTACTGAAAGTGGTTGGGAACATGCCTGGAGAAATGGATGTCCCTCTGCTAGACAAAGTGTTTGCAAACACTTTTCTTCAGTCTGTCTCCGCTGACAGAATTTTCCTCAGTCAGGAGATGACTTAATTGATTGTTTTTCTGTTCTGGTAGCAGAGCAGTGGAACTTGGCATCTTGGCATGCTCACTAGCAAGAAAAGGGATGTTGCTTCTCGTCAGGTTTTTGCTCTTTTGGGATTGCATTATGGCCTGCAATACCGCATTCCCTGGGAGCTGCTGTTGAGAGGGTATCTTCCCAAGCTGGTTACCTGTGAGGGACCAGCTTTTTGTGGGATCTTTTGGAGAGGAGGGAGAGCAATGGTTTGCTCCACTCATGCAGCTGTTTCCCAGGTAGTGTGTTAGAGGAAACACGTGCAGCTTAGCAACCAGCATGTGCTGCACTGCCAAAACCCTGTGCTTATAAAGGCTTTAAGCCAGCATGTGCAAAGCAGCAAATGAGTTGACTGACCTTATCATCTAGACAGTGCCTTTGTGAAAGAGCTGGGACTGTGAAAGCTGCTGTTCTTCCAAGTGAAAGGACTTGAGTAATCACAGTCCACATGCAGTGCGTGCTTTTGTCCATCCCTAGGCAATGTTGCTTCTTTCAAACCATGCTGGGTAAATGCTTCAGAGCCAACTGAGTTTCTTAACCATGTGGCAGTTACGTGGCTCTTGATGCAGCTTCCGGGTTTGAAGAGAACCCGGAAGGCCAAAGCACGTGGCGATTTAGAGCAGTTATGCATCTTCAAATTTTGATACAACCCAAAGTCTAGCTTTCTAATACCAGCATCTGTTGCCCTGTGAAACTTATAAGTGCCTGGTGCACTCTAAAGTAAGAGGGATCAGTGTCCTTGCGAAAAATGTTTTTGAAATGGGAGACTAAGGAGGCAAAAATAAGAAATTTCTTGGGTCCGTGGTGTTATCCTGGAATCAAGCTGAAGTCTAGTTGCAAGTGAAAACCTGCTTTTGTTTTAGCTGAACTTGTCATCAGTGACATCAATTGTACACAGAAGTGCTTGAGTGGGTTTTGTGTAAAGAAGATTGCTTTATTTGGTGTTCTTTCTGTGAAATATTTCCCCCTTTCTCTATGTCACTAAGGGATGTTTCGGCAATACAGTGTTAATAAACAATTAGATTTTCTGATGTACTTTGCCAGTCTGCACTGATCTATGCAATGATGGTGATTTTAGATAGGCGAATTTTGATCTGGCCTGCCTGCTGTGGGGCTTTTGCACATTGCAGCAACCTGCAATGATTTTGAGAACAGATATAAGTAGTGTGTGATGTGGTCAGGGAGGAGGGCTTCTGAAGGCCAGTTTGTGGGGAAGGAGATGGGGCAAAAATTATGCTACAGGCAAAATTAGAGGCATCATCTTGTGGGGGGCTTGAAGAAGGGCTGAGGTCACTCTGAGTCTTCCTCAAGAACTAGTGTTCTGCAACACGTTTATTTTTTCTGCCGTGTGGAAATTTTCGCTGCTTTATGTTTTTTTTCCCTCCTGGCTCAGAACAAAAGGTTAGGTCTAAAATTAAACTGTGGACTGAAAATGGAAAAAAAGAAAACATCAGCCTCTGCAGACAAGCATTTCAAAAGGAGAAGTGAATTTGGTACAAAAATCAAGTTACAAACATTTTTTAAACAGAGAAAATTATAAATCTCCTGTTTTCTTAAAAAGTCCTTATGGGGACCCTTGGCAGAAATGGAGATTTTACTACAGGCTGCAGGCTGATGGGTGTATTTATCCTTCTTTGGGATCCACTGTTCGTTCCAACCCTTGTATTTGGCCAACTGATCCCATTGGATTAGTTCTTTAGTACTTACCTTTTGGCTAGTTCATGCAGTTATCCATTAATCTGCCATTGGTCTTCCTTGAGACTTGCAGCAATTTCCTCATCAGGATCTGAGGAGATTCCCCCTCACCCTCAACATTGGCAATAATTTAGTTGTTTTTTTTTTTCCCCTGAATTTTATGTTTTGAATGGGTCTCCCTTGTGCCATGTGCCACATGCCACGTGCTGTGTGCATGTGCAGATGAGGGGAGGTACTACCTCCTTGCCCAGCTGCCTCTTCCATACTGTCTTCCTGGGAACACACAACCTGTTTTATTTTCATTATCTGCTTTTCTTATCCAAGTTTCTTTTCCTAGAGAGTTTCCAACCTCACCACGAGTCTCCTTATTTCTCATTTCACTAGCCCAGTGGTGATTCCCAAAGGGCAATTTCAAAGGTGTTGAGTTTGCCATGAGAGAGTTGGGGTAAGTTGCACAGGTCAGGTGCATGTCCCTTTGTGTTGAGTTTTCCCAGCTGACTGCCTCTTGCAGAGTGGAGTTGAGCCTTCACATCTGCTGTTCACACCACAGTGAGGCATCATCTTCAGGAAGCTCTGGGAAAGCTTTCCACTACTGCTGGCAAGGGATCAGGATAATAGGTTTCCTCTGCAGTGCCTCCTCAAGTGAGCAGATAGCTTTGAGGTATGAAGCTGTGAGAGAGGCATTAAATTCAGTTATGTGATCCCTGTTTCCCCATCTAGATTTTTGTGTCAGCTTACACTGGTGAAGCAATTCCCGCCTTTACCAGTAAACTCTGTCCCTCCTGACAACTCCCTTGCAACTTACCAAAGAACGAAGATCTCTACTAGCAAATGGTCCTTCCCAACCCCAAAGTGTATGTTCTCTCACCTTATTTTAAAAACATTTTATTTTACCTGTTAGATGTATGCTGAGAGAAGGCAGCAATTGTGAACACCTGGTCTGTCTTGCATCATGAGCTACATACAAAAAAGGCATAAAATGCCTGTAAGAGGTTGTACGGAGGTTTCCCCAGGGAATTCGTGTATCATTCCGGTAATGTTTTCTTCAGAGCCTCCAGCATTTTAAGGGGTTAGAGGGATGTTAGAGCATCTGTAAAGTTGTTCCATTTTCATTCAGATCAAGCTCTGGAGTTCAGAATTTGGTAGAGAATGGATGTAGACATACACTTAGAACTGAGGACTTTTCTGGTGCTTCAGCAAGTGTTACTCTGTACAGGAGCAGTGTGAACAACATGTGATTTTCTAAATCCATTTGTTATGTTCTTGGTAAAGGATGTTTCTTTGTCTTACAATTTCTCTTTTAAGTAACATTTGTAAAATTACTGTACTTCCCCAAATAGTCATCTTTGATTCCTAGAAATAAGGGAATGGAAGAATGATGTTCTGCCTGCTTTCCCACAGGTAGTTTATGAAACTGAATATTCTCAGTCAGTTCCTCCTAGATGAGATTTGCTACAACCTAAAGCAAAGACTGCAACATTTCATGGACAGCCAGGGAAGATTTCAGCAATTTAGAGTACCTTGGTAAACATAATTATACTGTCTATTGCTTATCACAGTGTCTACCAGTGCAGCTAGTGTGCTTTAATGCCTAGGTGAGTCTCTCAGTACTATCTGGTATTTAAACTTCCGTTTACTTCTTATGCAATCTGTTTTATATTGCAGCAAAATTTATGTCAGTGGTTGTGCTTGTAACTTTACAGTCTGTGAGATGCAGCCCATAAATTTCCAAATAAAATGTGACAAAATTTGTCAGAATCAACACTGCTGTTACAGCTAAAGTGGTCATGGAGAGAGTGTCTTCAGGATGTGCACCATTTGTTCACAAAGACAACTCTAGAAACTGAAGAGAGAAAAAAGTAACAGATACTAATGGCTCTGTGTAGTCTGTTCAAAGCCCTGCCCAGGTGTTTGTGTTTCACAGTCTCTGTCATGATTGATTCAATTGCAAAAATTGAAGTATTTCCTTTTCTGAATGAAAATTCAGGCAGTCTGGAAGATGGGAAGATCTGTCAGTCTTCCTCCAGTTCAGTTCCCTGGTTTTGTGTGCCAAGTATCTTAGACAGCATTTGGCATCTGTCGATCAGAAATGGAGTTGAGCTTGGATTCATAAAAAGTTTGGATCTGAAAATAGGCTTTTGAAGTGAATTGGCATTTTTTCTAATCCAGAAATATGACAAGGAAGAGCTGCTGGCAATTGTTATTGCTTGCACCAGTAAAGTGAATGAAGATGAGAGTCTGGCTATATAATGTCAAATATTCTTCTAAGCAGTCAAATCTTTGAGAAAGGATGGTCCTAGTTTGGTATGCTTTATATGACGAGTATTTATGTCTCTAGCTCTCACGCACAGTTGAGCAGAGTATGTCCCAGTTCCTTACCTCTGCAATTTAATGCAGTCTTGTGAAGAACAGGGTGCCTTCTCAAAGTCTGATACCTCATGCCCTTGTCCAATTCCCAGGCTCCGTCTGCTGGTGAGTTTCTCTGTGGGCTTGTCCGTGGGTGCTGTGGTAGCAGACCAACACTGAGACCCACATGTCAGGAGGTGCCTTACAGAACAATGCTAAAGCTGCGTGTGTTTGCTGCAAAGGTCTGGCCTCTGCTTTAGGACTTCATTGTGGGACAGAAATCCAAGTATGTGTCATCCAGCAATTTAGAGTACCTTGGTAAACATAATTATACTGTCTATTGCTTGGTATATATAAATACACCAAGACATTGCTCCTAAGGAAGATACCGCCGTTCTGCTGTGAGGAGGAGAACCTCTCAAGATGAAAAATACATTTTGCAGAAAAAAGAATGCTAGAAAAAAAGGAAATCTTCTCTCAGTTTTGCTGCACAGAAAAGAATTTAAAAATAGGTTCCTCAACTACAGTGAATAACAAAACTATCTGCATCCATTTCGCCCACTTCCATTGAGGCTTCAGTTTATCAGAGATCAAAGGCTCATGTCACTGCTGAGTACTCTGTGGTCGGCATTTCTTGCCCTTGGGTCAGGCTGACCTGCTCCTAGGGATGGCACAGACATCCTCAGGGTGTCGGTGAGCTATGCTGATACCTAAATAAGCTGACCTTTCTGATGTGAATCGCACAGCTACTATTGATTTCCTGTTATCTGAAAGTACATTAAAGTGGAAAAAAGAAGCTTCGGCTTGTGGCTTTGTTCTTCATTGATCTTTTATTATGTGTGAAGGCACAATTTCTGTTTGAAAGACATTAGAAGAGAATTTTTGTTCAACTCACCAGCCTCAGGACTGTGAAACCTTATCTGTGTCTGTTTTCTGAAGTGTCTTGTCAAATTTTGAGGTAGTGAATAAAGAAAGTTGTAGATGTGTTGTAGATGTGTTGATTTAATCCAAATATTTCTCATCTAATGATTTGTTTCCTGATTTTTAACTCTGGATTTAACAAAGTAATTCAGAGAGGAGTTTTGGAAAGAATTTCTGTAAAAGGAATAGAAATAGGAACCTGTAAAGTCTGTCCTTCCTCAGCTAGTGAAGCATAAGTGTTCAGAAATGAGCCCTCTCATACCCGTGGAGCCCCAAGTCCCCAGCTTTTCGCATGCGTGCTATTATGAGCTTTCCAGTGTATCTTAAGGACCACGGAATCTGCAGTCAGAGAGAGCTGGAGGTTAAAGAGCAACATAGACTTCAGTGTTTCCATATGGAGGCATTGTTATTGGAGCCAAACAGTATGTGGATAGGTGATACCAGGGCAGTTGAGCAAACTTTCTGTTCAATCCCAAATAGTGAAAAGCATATTCATTGTGTGAATTCGTTTTATATAACCTCCAACGTTTAGTGGATTGGTCTCAGTTTGGTCCATGGCATTTAGGAGAACTGAAAAATAAACAGTATGTGATGTTTTAGCTATTGAGTTACCAGTGAAGAAATGGTATAGCTTATATGGAAGCAGAATTCAGAAACAACCATGATCAGACTTCTTTTCTCAGACCACCTTGGGAATCAAATGAATCACAGAAAATTTCAACCCAAGACAAGACAAATAAATCTGAGAAGTTTAAAAAATCCAATCAAACCAGCATGCAGTATTAGTAGTTGAAATACAACATTGCACAATCCCAAGTCTTGTCCTTAAATGCAAAGCAAAATTCCCAAATAACTCAGAGTAACTAGTACAGCACGAGTGCTAGACTATATGAACTCCTACATTCATCTGTCACCATGCTTTTAAAGACTGTGAAAAGCTTAGTAGCCTCTTACATGATTTGTGCTCAAGAAAAGTTTCCATAAATAGAAAGCTTGCTAGGAAGTAGGTAACGACCTGAAAGTAGTGCCAAGGAGGTCAGATTTGAAATTGTAGATACTCAGTCCTTTGACAGCTATGAATCTTCTCAGACCTAGTAAGTCTAGGTTAAATCCGCACTAATGAGGGAAGATCCACAGATATCAAGTGTGAATGAGGCTGATTTGTTGATAGAAGGTGCTGTGGAGCATCTTTCAAACTGCCACACTCAGCAAAAGTGTGAAATCTAGGAGGAGGGAGATACAGGCTCAAATATAACTGCCTCAGCAGGACTGCTTAAACATTGTAGTGGATATGAAAATTTACTCAATCCATGCCAATGGTAAATCAAATCCTACAGCAAAGTCCATCCACTGCTTAAGTTGGCAGAAATTCCACCTCTCGTGAGGAGCCAAACTGCTATCAGGGAGGAGGTCAGTTCTCTTGGCACTGGATTTATACTGGCTATGCAGTAAGGAGATACAGGCCTGCTGAGGAGATTTACTTTTCTGACTGTTTTAATGCTTGTGAAGTATTTTCAAGATAAAGGCCCCAAATATTTGTTTTAGTCTTCACTTATTGCCATGGTCAGTACAACTGTGAGTTCCTTAGCTGTACTTCCTGCCAGAGATGTCAGTCCATGAGCAGAGGGGCTTTGTAGCCTGCACGTGATTTACTTTTAAATGATTTTGACCTTTTCTAGCATTTCAGAGCATTAAATTTTTACAATAACTTCCATCCAGTGCACAAAGGGAAGATAAGAAAAGAATTCAAAGCATTTATAAGATCCATACTGGCAGTCTGGTTTTGGTTGAGGCTGACGTGGGTTAGCATGGTGCTGGCATGGTACTTCTACTCAGCAGATGGCAGTGCTAGGGACAGGATGGAAATTTATGCCTGTTAGCATCAGCCAGGACCCAACTGCTTCTCTGAGAGGATGTATGCAGGTGTTGATGTGTGAAGAGCTGTGAGGGAACCACCTGGAGCCAGATCCCGAATGGCTTCTGGCTTTCTAATTGCTGTCTGTCTTCCAGAGAAGTAAGTTACCAGGCAAACTTTCCCCTGGGACCAGCCCTTGGATGCTCCCAGTAGAATTTGGCAGTGGGACCCCCACGTTGCTCCTCAGACTTAAGAGAAGTGAGTTGTGAATGCACCATGGTGGACACCCCCCAGGGAATGTGATGGCTGCTGCAGGAGCCATGCAGCCAGGACAGCGATGGCTGAATACGCTCCTGGAAGACAGGCACCACTCTGATGACTGAGAGCACAGAGACAACACCTGCGCTATCTCCCTTGACAGTGACCATGGCTAACAAATACAGAGCAACTGAGAACATGTTGGACATGCTGTGGTGATTCTGGGTAGGGCAAGTTTTGCTTGTGTAGAGATTGACTGGCTGAGGTCTCCTTGGACAGTCTACTGGCATGTAACAGGAGCAGAAATGTACAGCTAGCTGTTACCTGAGGGGTAGAGAAGGTACACAGTTGGTTTGTCTTTGGTTTGGTTGAGGATGCAATGATGGCTCTGTAAAGGCAGGTTTGTCCTGACCCACAGCAGATTAGCAACTGCACCAGCAAGACAGGGATGGAGGAACTTGGTTGCTGTTGTCTTTTATGATTTGGAGCAACAGATGCACCTGCCACAAAGGCTGAGGCAGGGGAGTCAAAAACAACAGAGTTCAAATGACCTCACGGACTCAGACTCAGCAAAGCAAGTCTGTGTTTTAGCTATTCATAGTTTCCACCAGAAGAAGCTGTGAGTGACACATACAGGCGACTCCCACCATTCCCTTCCAGAAGATAGAATGAGTGTATATTGTGTGCATTTGGGGATTTTTAGCCATGCTGTAACAAGTGTTTCCTATGGTTTAGCCACCTCCAATCATACTATGGTCGCAGTGTTCAACCCCTGGACAGCCTGTCCTTGTGGAATGACCGCTGCCATCAGTGGTGGCGGTAAGCCTACAGCAGTGGTCTTCAAGTTACAAAACCTGTGGAAGAGTGAAGAAGGTTTTCCTCTCTCTTGCAGCCCCAGGAAGACTGAACAGGGCACCCACATTTCTTTATATCCATGAAAGCAAGAAAGGAACCTTTTCCTCAACAGAAAGGTTTTTGATAGAATTTAAAGGTCACGGGAGGTGGGTATTAGCATGCATCAGTCAGATGTTTCTGGCTCTGAGTGCAAGCAGAAATACTAGACTCACTGCAGGTACACATCCAGTGTCTCTGAAGAGCGCAGCAGTGGAACTAAGCACAGAGAAGACACTGAACTTAAAACATCTGGGCAAAATTCCTTCTTATATTCTTACTGTTACCTTAAAGATTATCTGTAATTCAAAGTAGAGCCCCTTTTCTGTCCTAGATTGAAGCAGCAGGACTGATTTCTGAGTGTGAAAAGTGACAGTGCTCCTCAGTACCACCATGCTTTGTCCTCTACTCAGAAGGGCTGCTTTGCAGTGGTGGGGAATTCTGGTATGAAATGCATGGCACCAGCAGGATAGGGAAGCTGGTCAGGCACGTCTTGCATAGTTCACCATTCACAATGCATGCTTTTGAAAACTGTTGAGAGATTATATAGGACTTAGAAATAATTAAACTATTTCCGTGGAGTGTTTTGACCTTTCTGGAGAAGCATGACACTGCAAGTGTTTCAGGCCTTTGACTGCATAATGTTACTTAAAATGTAGGGTATTTACAGTTCTCTGAGGAAAACAGTTAGAAAACATTTTTGAAATTGCTGATGTGACATTTACAGAACTTCAGCAGTACTAAATTTGTTCCAATTTTTAAGCTGTGAAATTGTTGGGGAATTTATTTCTTCTAAAGGCCACACTTTTTCACCTATGAAAGCCTTCCTTGTGGTTGATGATATTGTACTCTTTCTGTGATCTCCTAAAGCTTTAATGAGAGGAGGCTGAAAAGAAGGAGATGAAATCACTTTGTAATTCCTCTCTTCAGCCTTGTCTGCTGTGGCTTGCGTGCACAGGTGGGAAAGATAAGCTGCGCTTGTTTTGTCTGGAGCAACAGCCAGCGCACCAGAATGCTGACGAATTTCAGAGGTGAGCTGGTTAAAACTGGCATTTCTCTCCTGTGGGGATATTGTGAAATTTCCATGTATTTTTCACTCTTATGCAAAAGGGAAATGACACATTTCTCTTGCAGCCTGTGAATATACTTTCGAGGCAAGTTTCTCCTAGTTTTCAGCAGCCTGCCTGAAGTAAGCTGGAAGCCCCAGAGCCCCTACCTGTCAGGCACTTAGCCAAAAAACAGTCTAGAGGACTGGCATGTTCTCTCTAGCTCTGAAAGACCGGTTGTTCATAGGAAAACTTTGGCCATTGGGGCCAGGACTAACCCCTACACATTCAAATTAGACAGCATGGGCCAAAGGCTGTGAGGGAGCCTTGAGATTAACTGGTCCCATTGTCTTGAGCAGCCACAACACTAACAGGGCAGTTGACGAGATATTCGAGAAGGGTGCAGAGTAGCTTTTCCCCGTGAAGTTTCAGGGGTGTAGTCGCAGGCTGTCACTTATAATGTGGAGGTGATGTTCCCATTTTGCATCTTGTTTCTTTGATACTCTTTCTGGGGCCAGACACTGATGTGGAAGAAATTTTTCTTAGGTGTCCCATAGCTATTGGCATATTTTAGCTGTTGTGCCTGGAGTAGGAACCTCTGATAGAAACAGTCCATCCTTTTCCAGCCTCTCTTTCTCAAATGCTGTCCCGTCTGGACGGAAGCCGAGCCTGCGCAGACAGCAGCCAGAATCACTGAGCAATGTTATCCATGCTGTAGCTTGTTGTACAGTCTTGTATTAGAGCTGTTTGTGACATGCATTTTGTTTCTGAAGCAAATATTTCTACACCCACCCCTGGTTTTGTTTGTTTATGTAAATTATGGTATTTTGCAACTTAATTGCTATGGGCTTTATGAAACTGCAATAAGGACTGTGCTAATTCTGGGCTTGCCCCTTTCTTATTTCTGCATGCATTTTGAAATTCTGTAATTGGATGTTTTTAATTTTTTGTAACTTTGTATAATGAAATTGTGAATTGAGATGAAAGAAGCAGAGAAAATCTGGCTCTACATCAATAGAGCTGTTTCTAGCAACAAGGTTTGTCTTCAGAAGCCTTCTGACAGTTTGGGCTGTTTTCATAGTAGTGATCCTGGGGAAATACTCATGAGTAGAAGCCAGTGGCCATGCTATTGTATCTGTTATCCTCAAGTAAACTGCCAGCTTCTATTGGTGCAGAATTTTGCTTCTTTCCATGGGTACAAGACATGCTTTGGGTATTGGAGTTGATGAGCGGAGAGAAGGGTCCTGTAGGAACATCTGAGCTAACGCACCTACAACTATGAACTGTGGGCAACCTACATAACCTACCTAACCATATCAGAACCATCTTTAAGGTGGGTCAGGTGAAGTTGCTTTGCCATGACGTACAAGGATTTGTGGGAAATAATCAGCAATGGGAGCCATTTGGAAACATGAGCGTTTGGATGGTAGGTCTGGCTCAATGCAGGACAGCATCCTAGGTATTGTCGGATTGGGTAGCAGAAAGCTGAATCCTTAGTTAGGAAATATACTGTCAGAAAAAAATATGCCTTTGCATTGACTTGGGATGAAGCACATCCATCAATGATTATTTTCTGTGGTGCTCTGTGAGTCCATACTCATATAAAGAAGTTCAGCAAATTTGGTGAATGCGGTCTTTCCACAGCCGGCTGACCAAAGCTCTGGGCTGTGCATTAGATATTTATACCTGCATTACCTACCAGCTCGCTGCACCTGTTTTCTCACTGGCTCTACACAACTGTGAAAAATGCACCTTATTCAGCAGTTCTAGTGAATCAGTTCTGCTTTTTCCTGATTTTCTATGCAGGATCCAGCCTTGGATTTTGTAATTAAATTAACGAACAGGAAGAGCAGCAGATGGGCCTACCAACTTGCAAAACATTATTTTGATCTGGTAAAATGTTGTCATTATTTTTAACCCCTTCATATGTACCTTTCCTATTTTATCTTACTCTTCTTATTTTATCTAATTCACTGTGGAAATGACATGCTGTTGTAAAACACATGGCCACATAAATAAGAAATCAAACCTACACAAGAAACCAAACTTACACTCCCCCTGCCTTCCCTCAGCCAAAGAAGACTGGGTGGTTGACTCCAAAACCAGGATTTTTCTGTATGTAGATTAAGCTATATAAACTGAGCACCCTGGTCTAGTGGAAGGTGTCCCTACTCATGGCAGGGGGCTTGGAGCTTTAAGGTCACTTCCAACCAAACCATTCTATGATTCTATGAAACTGAAAACCAAAATGTTAGGTACAGGTTTGTCAGTCAGGTTTTTACCTTAAAATAAAAAGATTTCCACCTTCCAAAGGTTTGCCGGATTATCCGAATGATTCACAGTGTTACAACAGCATTATCACCTCACAGCACTCTAATTAATTTATGTGGTATATAAGGATATCTGTTTTATACTGATGTCTGTTTAAGGGCTAGTCAGCATAAAAGACAAATACACGAGGTAGGAAAAGTAATAAACAGGTGGATACACAAGCCTTAGTAAGTTTGCCAGAGCTGTTAGGTCCATGAAGGAGAAGTCTTCGCAGGAAAAGACTCAGAGACCTTCAACTAGAACTTTCCAATTAATGAAAAAGGGGAAAACAAGACTATTTTGGGTCTCCTGGGAATAAGTAAATTTGTTATGAGATGTTTGAGTGGGCTTGTGGAACTGTGCAAACTTACTATCGGATGTCTTAAGAGGATTATGGAAATGTGTGGGAATCTTTCTCAACTTTTTCTCCATGTGTGTGGTCTTACTACCCTTTCCTGGATGCATCACAGTCAATGAGACAAACCCTCAGCATTCTCCGGGGTTTTCTTTTGGCTTCTTACACATTTGCACATGTGTGAGGGACATACACTTGTGTGAGGGTGTCACTGCTTAAGGTTGGACCAGCGCTTAAAGTGGATGGCAGGTGTTCTCTGTTAACCCCTTCCTTTCCCAGAAAGGCAAGGAAAGGAGAAAAGGGAGAGAGACTTAGGGATTATAACAGTTATAACAAACTTTATAACTAGAAAGTTATAACAAACTTTAATAAAGCAATAACAAAAAAATATAAATAATATTAAAACTAGTAATACTA
>NW_009613733.1:0-434 GCF_000690535.1 Cariama cristata
TTTTTTTTTGTTGTTCTAGGTGCACTGCAATTTCCTAGGATTCCTGACTTTATCGAATGTGTAACCTTGACTTTTTTTTCCTCTAGTTTTGCTGTATACCATGTAAGTTGCTGAAATGACTTCTAATAGGACTGATGGTGAGATTATCTAGCAGGGGTTAGGGTGAGCATCTTGTATGCACCTATATATTCAATTTTAGCATTTTTAAGAAAGCAGTAGGGACATAAAGCACAGTGTCTTCCATGGTACAGGATGGCTTATCACCCTTTCTAATTGCCCACAGAGTACTGTGTTGTACTGGAACCTTTGCAGTTTGTGGCAGGCTTATTACCAACAGATTATAAGTGTCAGCACTGAACTTATGTTGTGGGCCTGCAGTAGAGCCCTGGGGGAAAAAGGAAGATGGGAGGAGATGCCTGCAGAATGCAGGGTGT
>NW_009613734.1:0-2554 GCF_000690535.1 Cariama cristata
ATTCTTTTTTACGTGTGTTTTTCTCAGGCAAAAAGTGAACGAAGAGGCTGGTTTTTTTGTAAGACTCTAAGTGCACCAGCACTCAAATGTTGCAAGAAAATGCTATTAATTCCTGAGACTGTTGTATATCCCTGGAGAGAAAGACTTGGGGAGGGGGGTATTTTTTCCAGGATGTACTGCTTTACGGAGCAGAGTGAAGCTGTTATTATTCTTTTCCTTGATCATCTTGATCTGCCCTCTTTCTGCCTTTCTCTACATCCACCTCCAGTTTCCCCCACCTCCCGTGGCCAAGGAGCGGGAAACAAGACTGAGCGCTGTTTCCTGGCATCCAAAGAAATGTAAAAGTAGGAGAAAACTGGCGTATTTTGTTTTGCCAGGCGAGTCGGATTCGCAGACCCGCCCTAGGAAGGCACCTGCTCCCGGACAGGGTCAGGAGTCACCCTCCGGAGCAAGTGGGCAATCGGCCAGGGAATAACCGAGAGCTGATCATTACGTGCATTTTGTTGGATCTGCTTGGTTGGCATTGGGGGGATTGTGACAAATGTATTTTGCTCAGGGTGAAGAGCTAAGAACTAAGGCTGGTCCTGCCAGCTGTGCTGGTGGGTGGATGAATTGCAGATTTCCAAGGTTTAAACTCAGTCTGGGCGGTGGGGGAACCTCCAGATGTTGGTATTTCTGAGGCTACTGGCAGTGCTAATCTGGCATGGTAAAGCTGACAGAAACTGGCAAGTTAAACTGGATTTACAGCTGCTTTGCATTGCTAAAATAGGCAAAGCAGACAGAACGTATCAGTGGATCTGGCCTATAGATTTCAGCCAGGTTTCTGTGTTTAACTGGGGAGAGAATATAGTTCTGCAGTTGGAAGTTGGTCAACTGGTCTCCTCTTGCTGTGCCAGGAGGAATAAAATTTCTCTCTCTGTCTTCCTTTCCTTTTTCCTTTCCTTTCCTTTTTCCTTTCCTTTCCTTTTTCCTTTCCTTTCCTTTTTCCTTTCCTGTCCTTTTTCCTTTCCTTTCCTTTTTCCTTTCCTTTCCTTTCCTTTTTCCTTTCCTTCTAGCAACAGGTTTTTTTTTTTTCTTAAAAACAAGGCTTGCTTTCATTGAAGTGGGAACCCTGTCTTTGAGATTGTACTTGGGGGAAATTTGTCCCTGTTCAGGAGACCGGTGCGACATGAGTAAATCTTTTCTAAGAGAATAAATAGAATTGAAATGATTAAACGACCCTGTCTTGGCATTCTACAAAGGGGTGGATTTCACCCTCGAGGCAGCAGGACTGCGAAGTAAGAAGGTGTCATTTTTAAACCGTCACTTTTGGAGGGAGAGCAGCACTGGTAAGCCTGAACCACTTGCTAATGCTGCCTTTGACACTCTCCCCAATTTGTTGTTGCCGTTGTGGCTCCTAGCTTCTGCACAGCCCCCCAAAACAAAAAACGAGATGTAACTCATTAAATACTAGCATATGCTTCCCAAATTATGAGGCACCTTCATTTTCTTGACTTTTGACAAAGGGACCGTGCATACAACCCTGAATGAAAAGGAGGAATCACTCCGACCAACAGTGTAGTAAGGGAGGTGAAGGATTCCTGTGGAGATGTCCCGACCTGGTGTAACTCTCCAAACAGACCAGCTGCTGTTTGCAGGCACCTTCCCAGTGGAGCACCTCATTTGGCTTGGCGGGAAGGATGAAGAGAAAGCACCAAGAGGAATATCAAAGAAGGAAGAAAAGGAGGAGAGAAATGGAGAACAGGAAGAGTGAGGAAACGGAGGGAAGGCAGAAGAGCGAGCAGAGAAACAACGGGGGGCTGGGAAGAGCACAGCACAGGAAAGAGATGATGTTCTGGTGCCTATGAGGGAAAAGTTGTTTTTCAGATGTAATGCAGACCGAAAAAACCCCAAACCAAAACAAAAGAGCAAGAAAATTAAAATACATAAAGTGAGAGAAGATATCAGAGTGATGAGGGAGGAAAATTCAGATTGACATGAAGGGAAAATACAGAAGACTCATAGATTAATTTCATACACCTACTTCAGCCAGTTTTAAACAGTAGCTGCGAAGTTCGTAGGATCAAGAGCTTGTGACGTTCTCCATGCTGGAGGTTTTGGGGGCTGGTGGGGAGCAGCGGGGCTGCATCAGGAGGCTGTTGCAGGCGCTGAAATGGGTGGTTGGAGGCAGATCTTTTCCGTGTACCTTGGCTGGAAGGCTAAAGTCAGTATGAATATCCCTGAGGAAAATTGCCCATCCTGCATTTGAAGACTGGCAGTCAGAAAAATGTGTCCAGTTCTCTCTGAAGGTATCTGAGGAAGGGCTGTTGCCAGGCAGGCAGGGATAAGGGCTCCCTCTACATCCCTCTTCTTCCACTTGTTCAAGCTATCTAGGCTACCAGAAATAAACAGCTGAATGGAAATTTTAGTTCTGGCTGTGAAAAGAAGCTTTTGAATGAATTCTGCATCAAATAATGAATGTCTTCTTTCCTCCTCCTCTCCACCTACCTTGTTCGTAAACATTAACATTTCATATCACTTGAGCTGAGTTCAGTGTCAGACTCACCAGATCCTG
>NW_009613734.1:2574-6925 GCF_000690535.1 Cariama cristata
ACTAAAAAATACACCTTTCTTTTGTGGCAAGCCGGAGAAGATGAGAAGCTTGTGGTGTTTTTCCTTCCCAATCTCTGCCCCACTGGGAGAAGCAGCTAAGGCTGTGTGAAGCTGTCTCCTTCCCACTCTCCTAAACTTCGCTCCTAACAACGCTCCTCCCTCAACGGCTTTGGTGCTCCTCTGAAGGAGGCCTGGCTTGGCCCCCTTAGTGCCGTCGCTTGCCAGGGGATGTTTGCTCAGGTAGCGGTGACTTTTGTCATGATAGGAGGCTGAAGAAGATTGCTGTGCAATAAGTCACGGGCACCGCTAGCTGTGCCGTTTGAAAATCGTTACTTAAGCATGAAAGAAGAAAAGGATCAGGAATTAGGAGATTTAAACCCTGCCCAAAGCCCCAAACCCTCAAGTCATTTCTGCCGTTTCTGCTTCCTGGCTGTACTTGTGTTATATTTTTTAACTTTCCTCCAGAACCGCAAAGGTGAGAAATACCCTTTCTCCAAAATTGGTTGTTTTGCGGGCAGCGGTACCAGTATGTGTTCTCCCGTGGCCCTTTCCACCCCAGGACTTCTCACCCACCTTCTTTATGTCGCTGCCAGCAGGCGAGAGGAATGAATGCTTTTATGGTAAAAACATGGGGACCTGAGCTTTCCTGGAGACCTTAATAATTTTTCCTACTATAGAGAAAACAAGTAGTGAAGAGGCACGAGAAGGAAATGTTGGCAAAACCAGACCTTTTAACAGCAAGCACAGTCTCGCCGCCTTTGATGGAGTGAGTAGGGACGTTGCTGTATCGCACTGTGGTCATGCAGAGATGTGCTGATATTTGCTTATTTTGATCAGTGCTGAAAAACAGAAGCAAAAAATTGAATGTGGCTTTGGGGTGCTGTAATACTAGGCTGAGTCACCTAAAATCAAAGCCAGTTCGAGGTAGAAATACGATGGCTGATGTTTGCGTAACCCCAAATCTCTCAACCTGTACTTGAATTTACTTCTCAGATGTTAGAGAAAAATCATCCTTTCCATAGATACTGTGTGAGCAGGGCAGCCATTTCTGCAGGACAGGAGGAGGTTTTTTTCTCTTCCCTGACCTTGGTGTCCAGTCCAGCATTAAGGACTCAGATTTAACCCTCCGTGTTTGTTTCAGACCCTGTGAGTCTTTAATTCTTTTCCAGCAGCAAAACAATTATTTTTGATAGACACAGTAGTTGTTTGTTAATTTGTTTATAATCAGTTTTCCAAGAGGTTGCTTTGATGTGGGAGGAACTAAATTCTTTGGGTGCAAATACTCGCTGCTGACTCTCTTCTTAGTCATTAAGAGATGTTTTTCACATTAAGGTGCCTTTACTTTTAAGGGAAAATGTCAAGCAACTTCTGATACCAGACATGCGAAATGTGTGGTTGCCTAAACAGAAACCATTTGCTGAGCTGCAGCACGTGAGGGCAGGAATGGCCAAGACCAGCCCAAGCCTTTGGCAGCCCCCCATCCCAAGGCCAAACAGCCCCCGTCCCCTCCACTGCTCCAGCTGCCTGCACCAGCCCCCAGGACCTGAGACCCCACGGATGCTGGTTCCAGCTACCGACCTACATCCCTGCTGATATGCCTCCTCGCTAAAAGATGTCACTGTTCTTTTCCAAAAAGAAGGTGTCCTTTTTTTTTTTTTTCCAATTCCCTTGCCACCTTTTTGTATTTTCCAACTGCAGCTCTTTTAAGGCTCCCTGCCTCTGCAGTTCTTGCCTTTGTATAGATTATTTTTGGAAACTGGGGAACCAGGAGGAGGGATGAAATTTAAGGGAGTTAACTGCAGTAGAAGTAGAAAGCTCTTTCCTTTGGTGTACTCTTTCTTCTCTCTCCTTTCTTCTTGTGACCTCCGTGGTCTGATCCCCATCGCCTCGCTCGTTCCAGGGCAAGCCGTAGCCGATGCTCTTTGTGCCCAGTGAGCGACTTCTTCCCGTGCAGAGGCGTGCCGGTTCGCAAGCTGTGCTCGCCGCTTCCACCCTGCAGCAGCCATCGTTTCTCTTCTGTTTTTCTGGGTCAACCAGTTGGCCAAAAAGTGGTAGGTGGTCAGTTTTGAGACCTGTGAAATACTGGTAGCACTTGGGAGGTTATATGCCTTAGGATAAATTGTATGCAGAGAAGAATGCGTTTCCTTCGTTATTTCCTCAGTGCAGCAGCCCCATCAAGGCGGTTGGCTTTTTCTTGAAATGTCAGCATGTTTTTACATCAGAAGTGTTACATACTGATTGCCAAACTTTGCAAGAAAAACCAAATTTTTTAGAAGACTGGGCAATAGCGACTGAAACCTGACCTGGCGGGGAGGCTGGGAGCTCACCTTTCGGCTCTGGGGCATGGGGCAGGTGGTGGTGAGCCTGGACCCCAAACCTTCTGAGCTCTCCTGCGCGGGGGCCATCACTTCATATCTTTTGTTTTGAACACAAGGAGAAATTTTTCTGTGAAGGAGAACCCAAGGACTTTCTTTTTTCTGTGTAGGTTTTCTAAAAGCACTAGCGCATAGAAAGACATTGACCGTACAGTAGGGCAGGCTGCCCTTTTGATAACTGAGACAGTATTTGGATAATTGAGATGCCTGTGATTGCCCATGAAAACTTGCTGATGTTTACACTGCTGTCAGGTATTGAAGTCACACCATAATATTTATTGTGGGATCTTGCAATGGGTTTTAAAATAGATCGATATCACAGCACAAAGTGGGAATTTTCCTCATGTTCTTGGTGCTTATGAAAGTGCCTAAATAGCAGTATAGGGCAGTAAATGTTAAACATTAAAAGCTGGGTTTGTGTGTACTGATAAGAGTAGATTGGTAGAGGAGGAAGTAACTTGAGTTTGGTTGGTAAAGCCGGTAGGTATAAGGTGGAAATCAAAGCAGAGGATGACTGTAGACTCAAAGCAGTAGCATGTCGACTTTGAAGGATGGGTTTGGATCAGGGACATAACAAGAAGTGATAATGAGGAGGACTTTCACCCTAAATTAAAAAAAAAAGAAAGAGGCAGATGATTCTGTGCAGGAAGCTGCACAACTGATGCAAAAAATCAGCCAAATATAGAGGGAAAGAAAGCAACAGAACATGAAGTACTCTCTTAAAATACATAGGAATTGAGGATTTTTTACTACCGTGCTATGGCAGAGATCAATTAAACTGTGCAGAATGGTTATGCAAAATGTTCGCTGTAGGGAAATTGCCGTTTTCCGTAGATTCTAGGAAGGAGTGCTGGCGCGCCGCCGGCAGTGATTTATTTTCACCCAGCCCCGGTGCTTGTGGCTGGCACTCAAAGAAATCTTCCAGGGTACATTATTTATTTAATTAAGAACAGCCACAGTTGCACCGAGAGACTGGCAGCACAGCAGCAGGAAGTCTGTTAGAGATTAAGTCTACGTCTTACAGATAGGCTGCTTACGTATACTATAAATAATTAAAATCGTAAATAAGTGGATGTTGGCATTTTTGTTTACGCTTATTAATAACAGTTCATCATATTGAATGCGGTGTGTGTACTGCCATGCGTTGTAGTCCTCGGATTTCTTGATGAACTAACCCAGAGGCTTGGGCAGCAACCTAAGACATTGAACATTTGAACTTTTCATAAGAAAAGGAGACGTTAGTAAGAGCAAAGTCAAATTTATGAGTGTGTAAGCATAAGCAACCTGAAAACTTTCATTTCAGGAGGCATTCCCATAAGAGCAAAGAGAGAAATCCCCCTCTTCTTCTGCCAAATAGGCAAGGTAATGCTTTCTTCTTAGTTTAACATATTCCAGAGATAACAGTTATAGCTGGTGGTTTGGAGTCCCAGGAAGAGAGGAATTTGAATATAACTAACAAGAGAAACTATCATTTGAGGAAAAATCCCCGGAGAGTCTCTACAAGATTTCATATTGTTATCTGTGTTGTTTTAAAAAAAAAAAAAAAAAAAAAAGATGAAGTAATGTGATTTGGTCATTGTGCTTTTATTAATAAAATTTGATTTTTGAAGAATACATTTGGAGTTTGGTCCTTGCTTTCTTTCCCTGATTGTTGGGTAATAAGAAAAAAATCTTGCAAGAAGAAAAGACGCCACCTCTTTTAGAGGAAACTACTCATGGATTTAAGCTGTGTAGCTTGGCATGAGGGAAAAAAATGGATAAATGTTTTGAAAAATATCAGAAATGGACAGTTTTGAAACGTCGAACATACTTGGTTTTGGATGAGCCTAAGAAGCAAATCAGCACAGAGCTAAATTCACCTTCCGGGGGCAAGTTACTCTTTTGGTGGGGGCTGGCAGGCAGGCTGCCAGCAGCTGAGGTGGAGCTCTGTCCTTTGCATAGAGTTACAGAGCGGTTTGGTTGGAAGGGACCTTAAA
>NW_009613735.1:0-321 GCF_000690535.1 Cariama cristata
GGCGTTAGCGCCGCGGGTTGGGGCGGCTGCTTCCCCCTTCCCCTTTCCCCTCCCCTGCGCCGCTCGCCCCGGGGCTGGCTCCGCACTGCCACCTGCTCCTGCCACATCGCCGTCGGTCCTTCCCCGAGCGCTGTTAGGCGTCCTCTTGTTAGAGAGCAGGGGAGCCGATGTTTTAACTCCTTTATTCACCTGAAGGTGACGTTCCAAACATTTGGCTTACTCCTGTTTTGAAGGATGGGCTCTGCGGCTCCAGGGTTGCGCTTTCAGGGTGACGAGGTCGGTTTGCAACCGAAAAGAGCTTGTGAGTTCTTCTGGCTTTCT
>NW_009613735.1:344-5063 GCF_000690535.1 Cariama cristata
TTTCTGATGAATAGCCTCGTAGAGTCACCACCTTCTCCATCAGCTGTTGCGTATTTTGCAAAATACACAAATGCCATAAAATGTGTATTAAATAGATTCTAGCAAAAAGTGAAGTCCAGAGAGTTTTAAGTAATTTGCTTGCTCTCTTTAATTCTTAGGCTTGTCAAATGCAGTTTCTTGAGATATCAGAATGTCACCAGTTAGTTTTAGAATCTAGCCCAAACCTCCTATTTTTTTTTATAATGTTAAAGGGAAGCACAGCTGTTCCTCTTACTGACATTGTGGTAAAAATTAAATAGAATCATGGATTGTATTAGGCTTTACTGTGTGAAATGCACATGCAAACAATAAAACTTCGCTGCTGTATGGAAGCCATGAGCTGTACTTCAGACCCTTGGTTGGCCTTGCTGAAGGCTGGCGAAGGGATGGTTTCAGCATTTGAGTTGGCTTGTGACTGGGAGCAGGGTATATACTTTTTAGACATAACTTTAAAAAGTCTGAAATCATAAATTAGACTCCCAAGACAAGGCACAAGCTTTAAAAAAATGATCCAGATAAGTATATAAAGTAGCGTGTCTTCTGCTTTGAAGTATATATAAATGTGGTTTTGGGTCTTTCTCTGTAATGCTAAATTTCTCACACAAGCAGATCATCCCTGGAGCTGATACTTCAGGATGATAACAGTGGCAGTGTGGGCAGTGCTGAAATCGTTTGCCTGAGTGTGGCTATGTATTTCTCCATGACATTTCCTTGCTCTTCTCTGGTCCTACCCTGTTCCCATGCAGTTTTATTTTAGAATACAACTTATAATTTAAGATGTTAGGGAAATATTATTTTTAGTGGTGGAAAAGAAAAATGTTGGACAGAAAGACGGCACGAAGAATTTCTTATGTATAAGCAGCCTAGACTATAGGTGCTCAGGCTTTAAAATCCTATGGGATTATATAGTGATGAAAAGCCAGATAGGCAGTTTTGAAATTAACTAATGTGTATGTATAAATAATCTTTCTTATCAAGGGATCTACAGTGTTGTAGAAACAATAATTCCTCCAAATCAAAAGAGAGCGAAAAGTCCATTTTAAGAAACTTTATGAAGGTGACATCCTAGCATGTAATGGACCATTTGTTTTTGCTGACCAGGCTTACTGAACATATAAAGCTTATTCTGGAAAGGAGTAGCTAAAATTAAAACCTCCTCTTTGTAGATTTTGAATTACTGTTACGTGTTTTGGGAATAAATAAGATTCCCTGTAAAAGGAAACATTGTGCTTCATTTACAGGAAAGAAAAGCAAACCAAAGATTAAATCTTGTGCATTGAAATTGAAAACGAAGGGTGAGCATCTGAGTTGACACAGATTAATGCGGCTCCACTGTTCTCAATGGGTACTGTTCTATGCTTGCTGAGGTTCTGTTCTTCACCATTTTTGTTGTAAACTGAATCATAGTTGTAGTTATAAGCATTTCTTGCTTGTTGCCTTTAAACATAAACTTTCAATTTCAAATTACAGTTTTTAAGAAACTGTTTAATAAATAAAATGCTTTTTGAACTGAGTTGTATCTAGAATAATTTGCTAATGGCAAATAAACAGAGCAGTAGGTCTGATCCTAAGCTATGTTCTCCATTGAGCCCTCTTGAAGTGGATGAAATGGCAAATTGTGTCTGAAGTGCAGTGATGTAAAAGAGATGGTACGGGAAGAGATGAGTAGCAGACAAGAAAGTGTGCAAGAGCTGAAGCGCTGAGATGCCACACTACAAGGGAAGAACAAAAGACCACAGAAAGTTCCAAGGTGATTATGAAAGATGAACTAATTAAAGCCTGTCTTCCAGCAATTAAATTAAGACAAAGTTACCTCTACAAAATCATGTAATGTTCTGGCGGTTGCCTAAAGATAATGGCAATCGCTGGACCAGTAGTCTTATTTTCACGAGTTTCAATTCTGGGCCAGTTCCAGGGGGAATTTGGAGCAAAAATACTATTTTGTTACTCTTCTATAGCTATTAAGTAAAACGTAAATTAGAATACCCATGTCAAGGTGTAAAACTATGAGTATGAAATTCCAAGCCAAAGTTGTTCCAGATGCTATGAGTCGGTAGCTGTATGAAAATTTGGCCTTCATTGCAGTTCTTGAGATGCAAAGCTCCCAGAGTCTTACAGAAGTTATGCACATCAAGGCTGTAGAATTAGGCCTTGTAATTGTAAAATCTGCCAAAACAACAGCATAGCAAGTCAGCATAATCTTTTGGTTCTTGGCATCTGGCCTATACTGCTGCGTAGTTCAGATCTGAAAAAAATTCTGTTGGGAGGAGATGGAGAAGAGAGACATGAGGGAAGTGTTCATTAACCTTTACCCTCCGTAACAGAATTGGAAGGCATTGGCTTGAAGTCTTGGCTCAGGCAACGAGGCAATCATTCACTCTACTTAATCTATGAAGTAAATACACAATCTTTTTTTTTTTTTTTTTTTAAATTACTTAAATGGTGCAGTTACGGTTAGTTTGAACATTAAATCAAATATTACAAATACGGGTGGACAAGAAAATGTTAACTTCCTGCAAATGAAAACCATTCAGTTGCTTCATTGCTATTAGAATTAAAGGCAAACATTAGCAAATCCGTTATTACTGAGGCGAGCAGGAGAAATCAAAAGGCTAAAATGCAGTACAGAAACAAAGCAAAGCAGGCTCCAGTGTGCTATATTCCTCTGAAGCTGCAGAAGATAAATGAGTAGAGGTAGAAACAGGGCACAATACAAAGCTTTATTTGAAAGCTAAGGAAAAAAACCCCAAACTTAAAAGGGCTCAAATAACGATCATAAAACTTTTTAACTTCGCTGCAAGGAAGACTTATCTAGAAGATAAAATACAAACACTGAGAGGCAGATAAAAATTTCTCGCTTGTTTTAGGCACCATGACGATCAAAGCAGTTTTTTGTCACAGGTGAACAGAATAGACTGTTTGGTTCATTTATTTCTTTTTCTCTTTTTTTAGAGTCTATCACACATGCATTTTTATTTTGTTTTCTTCTCTTTCCCCTTAATTCTCCACTGTTTGTAAAATTCTGTCAATATATATCAATTGTATCTTGGTAGACATTGTCTTCCATTCATTTTGTCTTTTCCTTTTGGTCATTGATTTTGCTTGCTTGTATTTTGAATTTTAGTAGAGTTAAAATAGCTCATTTTGTTTGTATCATGTTTCAGATAACATTCCATATTACCTTTCCAGCATAGTGAGTGGTATTATTGGTTGATAAAATCTCAGCATTATTGTTATTTTTGGTAATTTAATGACTCTTAAAAAAATTGTACAGGATTGTATGTGAAACAACAACAACATGTATGCATATGAGAGAATTTTTGTAAGATCATTTAAAAATCAATTTTTTAATAAAAGAAACTTGACTGGTTTTTTCAAATGGATTTTATAAAAGTATTTGGGACCTTGCTCTTTGTTCTTAAACCCATTGGGACATCTGTTGATGGATGTTAACGTGCTACTGTGTTCTCCTGTAATCTACAGAATTTTACCCGCAGATATTTTTAATAATTGTACTGGAAACCACAGCATCATTTTTGTCAAATGGCAGCTTTCCTATACCTAAAGCCTCTACATCATTGGAAGTTTGAGATTTAATAGTTCTGCTGAGCTAAAAGTGGGAGTAATACTGTTATCAAAAGGAAACCAGTTCTCTTTTCCTGGTATGGCTCTGTTCTAATTCAGAAAGGCCCGAGACAAAAAATACTGGTACTTTAATATGTTTCTATATAGCAAAGTTACTGTACAGCAAAGGTGCTGTAGTGTCCCCACTGTGGTACATGGGTAAACCAGCAGAGCTAAAGCTTCTCTCCGTGACGCGATCCAACATTGGCACTTGCTGGATCTCTGCATGTTGATGCGGCCAACCTGACATCTCTGCGCTGAGTCGGGCAGCGGCCTCGCGGGAGAGAGAGGCGGCCGGAGCACCGGTGTGAGCAGAGCAGTGCGCGGGGAGGGCCGAGGCTGCGGCGTCTCTGGAGCAGAAACTCCAGTAGGAAAAAAGATGTAGTGAGGATACAGTATAAGCTTTACGTCTATTTACCAAGAATGAGACTGAATCAAAGAGAAACATTTGCTTCTATACTGATAGATGACAGTAACTTACTTCTTTGCCTTCTTAGCCTGAACAGAACCTTTCTTTACACTGGTGTACATGAGAGGAACAGCAAAGCTTTGGGCATTAAGATTGTGTTTAAAATGCAGGGACCAGTCCTGTAATGATTGGTATAATTTCAATTAAATTACTTTAGTTAAAATATAGCACTAGTCAAAATTAAAATGTATCATGGTGGCATATTTGTTCTCATAAAGTTTTGACTGCGTCGTACTCGCTGATCTCTTGCACAGATAGAACAGAGACAAAAGAAAACAAATCTAAATCTGGAAAGCATGTGGGTTTTCATAAAATTGGATATCAGACACAGTTCCGTTCTACAAAGATACTGAGAAGATTTTGTGTACTTTCAATGCAGAACAAAGACTAATTTCAAAACCTTGAAGAGCTGTCATCTTTTGGGGAGCTCTGTAATTTTTAGGGTAGCTTCTCCATAACAGAGTTGTGTAATATAGAAAAATGGGTATAATATGTGGATTTCATTATTGCTTGTCTGAGAGGAATTGCTGTAAATGCTCGTCACTTCCCCACTCCTAAGTAATGGAGGTAATCCAGACTTCGATTCC
>NW_009613735.1:5089-40979 GCF_000690535.1 Cariama cristata
CTGAAATGCTCAAGTTTGTTGCTATTTTCTGAGAGCAAGCTATAGTTACAGGGTTTTTTCCCCATGTGACCTTCTTTTCCTCTCTCCTACTGATGTAGGGAGGAAATTGAGGGAGTTTTTGACTGCTTGTAACCAATCTTACAGTTGGTACACCAGGATTTTTGTGGACAAAGTAAGTGGTCAGTAGAGTGGTTTTTGTGTTTGAAGGAGGCATTGCAGTGTCACACTTCCCTCAAGAGAATTCCCTCTGTGCACCCTGCTCTTAGAAAGCTGTAGGATTTCGGCAGGCAGTGGAAAGCATTACTCAGGTGATGGTCAGCTGCAGCCCCTTAATGTCCGTCAGGTGCCTGCCTTTCCTGTGTAGCTAATACCGCCATCCTCCTCGAGGACTATTGATGTACAACATGGGTTTAATTTAAAAAAAAATATATATTTTTGTTCATATTTGTACACTTTTTAAAAACATGCAATGTTGTACTTTAAAGCATAAAAATTAAATGTGATGTAAATATCACATTTTACCCATTTTTTATCATGGTTCTCTTTCTTGGTTTCTGTTATCTTTGTTAGCTGGGAGCTTTCTTTCTCAGCCCTCACCAGTCTGATTTTTAATAACTTGGCTAGAAGATTATTTAATCTGTTTTATATAAACTTTAAAATGATGTGATGAGGCATAAATGTAATGCTCAAAATCTTGATTTCAGTATAATTTAATATAAAAGATCTTTTACAAAGCAGTATTGTGCAGCGCAAAGCATTGAGGCTTTCATCCATCTTTATTGTTTCTCATTTAGGCCCAGATCCACACTTACATGCCAGATGGCAACTGCAGAGGAGTTTCAAGTTATAGCTGCAATAGATGAGAAGATAAGTGCCTCTTGAGAAAGGGAAAGCCAGATTGCATATTCCTTTCAATTGCACCTGATGACTTACTGCTAGTCACTAATTGGCTTGTCCATACACAGGCAATTCAGAATCTGATGGCAGTGCCTAACTTTATCTGTAGCTCTGTTCTTCCTGCAGAGATCACTGGTGAAATAAACCCTTGCAGAGAAGAATATTTTATATGAAGCTCTGTGAAAAGCAGACCTAAGGGTTTTTTTTTTTTTCCTTTTCATTACTGCTGTGTCAAGATTTTTTCCTTCAGGAGAGCCATAAAATCTTGCGTAACTGTCATTGTTAGTTACTATTGCAAAATTGAGTAGCTGACTATGATGTGCTAACAATTGAGAATATATGCATATTAAAAAAGAGACAGAAAACTACAATAAGTAGGGCTTGGTCTATTTTTCATTAAAGATATGAATGTTTTAATAGCAATCTTCCTTTACCACATATTTTTGAGAGCATTTTCATTTTAGTCCTGGGTGGGGCATTTAACAGCTTATTTAGACTGAATACAGAGAACCAAGAGAGCCAACTATGAAGACCATAAAATAACTCAGAAATGAGAAACTGCTGGTTTATTTTAACTACTTAGAAGCCATCAGCAGCTGACATAGCTCTAGAGCTTTAGAACAGTGCTGTTGCTCGCCGTTGTTGTTGATGAAAGACAAAAATCTGTGTGTAATGGTACAGCATATAGCCAACCTTGTAATAAGCCCTTTAAAAGGTGAAGTATCCACTTAGAAAACAGCATCCCTCATGCAATGAAATGCCAGTAATTTTCCAGCTAATGCAGAACCTGCATTATCTCCCAAAGTCTTCAATTGAAAGTGTTTTCCCTTTTGTCATTTTCCCTAGGTACATTTTACTAAATGCAGTGACAACTTAGCAGAGTTATGTGCAAAGAGAAAAACCCCCAGCTTTCTGTGTTATAAATGAATATTAGTTGTCCTGAAGAAAAATCAAGGAAAAACAGGCTATGTAATTAAGATTGTAATGTTCAATATCTTTGTTACCCTTGCATCTGTAATCACAGTCCCAACAAAAACAGGTATAGGTGTAAAAGCACAACATATCAGGAGCATAACACCATATAACTAGGTAAAGAGCCTATCTTGTAAAATAAACATGAAGCAAAATAAATCACTGGGAATCAATGGTACTTCTCAAAGGTATTCTCAACAAAGAAAGATGTGAAAGAGTAGAAATATTCTTAAGTACAACAGGACCACATTAAACATCTAGAAAAGTCACTGGGGAGATTCCCAGCACTTTAACTGGACTGTGAATTGAGTCCACATCTTGAAAGTTATTCTTTGCTTCAGAAAATTGCTAAATTGACTTTTCCTGTTAAGGTTTCCACCAGTAACAGATGAGACACCGTAACAGGCAAGCATCCAATCAAGAATGAAGCTGCTACACTTGGATAGCTGTGTAGTCAGACCAGCAGTCCTCAGGGAAATGAAATTTAGACATCACAAATGTGTTAGAATTCAGTGAATGTAGATTCCTAAAAATCCTGGGTCAGGCCTTTTCAGTGTTGTTGTTTGTTTTTTGGTTTTTTTTTTTGCCTCTACACAGGATTCAGACTTAAAAGATAACAGGGTACTTGCAGTGGCCCCACTGCTATAGCTGAGCCAATAGCTTGCAGCTGACAAGACTTTAAATGCTTTCCATATATGTGAAGCAATTACCTTGCTCATCAACAACTACAGGTGGGTGACAAACAACACTTATTTAACAGAACACAGCAGCTCTGTTTTGTTGGTTTGAGAGCAGTGAGAGGTTGTTTATCCAGCTGAACATGCAGGGTACATGTAGGTAGCCCTAAAACAGAATTTAACAAACGTATCAGGTTGGGTATACCTTGAACTTGCAAGGGTGATTTATTGCTGTAATAGTATGACCCTTTGAATTGGGCTTTTGAAACTGTGCACCTGCATGAGAACTTTAGAGAGTGATCTTCATAGTGGTTTCTATCCTAGCTTTAGCAAAACTGTGATCCAGTTTTTAATGAAATGCCTCTCAAGATATGGCTGCATATTGGTGGATAAAAATGTTGGTAGTACCCTTTGTCATCTTGCAAGATAAGGGGTGCTTTGTGGTCTGAGGGAAAATGAATAACTGCAAAGTAAGGGAAGAAAGTCTGTTATGGTTTGAAACAAACACATTAAGAGGTTAAAAGCAAAGAAGTGGGATGGATGGCTGGGAAGACAGCAAGAATTAAGGTAAGCTTGCTAAGAGATGTTTGAAATGGAAGTATACTTTGTAGTTATCAGAATAAACACTTTCTAAGAGTGATGATTAAGTAATAGCACATTCTGTAACTGAAATATCTTAAAATGCTAAATTAAATATTAAATTTTTTTACCATATAGTGTAATGTGATTTATGACAGCCTGTATATGTTATAAGACAGAGTAACAAAATCATTAGATAGAAGCAAGCTTGCACCAGATTAGACTGATGGAATCAAAACTGTGAAGGTTTCACTAATGACTTAATCTTTCTCTACCCCAGTGACCAGAAGCAGCCCAAGATGAAAGTGAAGACAGGCAAATTTGGAATAAGTAAGTGAAATCAGTAAGACTTCCTATAGTCCCTAGTCATCCATAAGATATCATTGACCTATCACTGTGTTTGGAGGAAGGGAGGTGTCTTCTAAGAACTGGATAACTGGCTGATCAATCTAACACTTGTGACTTTTACAAATCAGAATAAAAGTAACTGATACCTTACTTCAGGGCATTGCTGTTGTACTTCTGAAGCATTAGGCATTGGTTATAGTTGGAGGAAATTCAAAGGCACCATTGGGCCAATAGTGCAGTTATGGCAAAGTGACATGAATAGTTTTTGTGTGAGTTTGTTGCTCTTAAAGGTGCTTACTTGACTGATACAGTATAGACCAACTTCACCTTTAGATATACATCTTCCAAAGATGAGGAAGTAGTTTGGTTACTGTACAGCTAAAACATAATTTTTCCCAATGGAGAAAAATTACTGCTCTTTCTCCTGGAGATTAAATGTCATTTGTTGAAAATATTAGAAATTGTTTTCTTCAGTCTTGTTTTTCAGTCTCAGCTAATACTGCCTGAATTCAATGGGGTTGTGTGGCCTAAATCAGTAAGTTTGTGTTTGAAACTATGAAGGCTGATTGCCCTGGTTAGGATTGTTTGCCAAGAACAGAGGTGATGGAGATGCTTATTTTTTTGTGAGACAGAACATCCTATATTTGTGAATAAGCACTTTGTTACAAACCTTCCACCCTGCCTTGAGTTGGCAATGATGGGGTAACAGGTCTGCATGGAACACTGGGGACTTTTTTTTAATGCTTGTTTTTCTGCCAGAGATATTCATGTGTATGAGTAATAGCAGTAATCTGTTGCTTTTTTTAAAAAACTTGATGTTTTAAATACTGTAACCACTGTTTTTATTTGTTAATATGCAATCACACATATGTCTGCAAATACAGCAATGAGTAATTCCATTTTTGAGGTCAGATCTGTTACAGAAGGTGCTATTTTCCAGATGGAGGTTCAAGGTGCTTTCCAATGAATCATTGCTCTAATAAATCATTTTGTATATATACTAGCATATACAAGTTAGGATATTAATTTCCAAGCAATGCCTGTCATGAATATGTAGTTTAAGAAACCTGAGATGAATAAAGGATATGGCCTTTACATTTCAAGACTGTATCTGTAATTCACTGTACATTCATGCTGATACACAGACAAAGGTGAATTAGTTCCAGACAAAAATGCATCAATGGTCTATTGAATAGTCAATTATTAAACACATAATGGAATCTGTGGTTATGAAGGCATGCTCAGAATGTGCATAGGGTACATAATTCACTGCAGAATGGAACAGAATCAGTCTATTTCTAAAAAAATCCGGGCAAAATTATGTTAACATGGGATTAAAATGAGTTATTGCTTCTGCTGTACAATTTCATTTACCCTCCCAAGGAGCTAATTTCAGAGTCTTATTGTATGTACAAACACAGAAAAATAGCAGTAAACAACATTATTTTCTTTGCCCTCAAGAAATAATTTATCCAATTTTTAATGTTCCATTTTGTGGAGAAATAATGTTTTTGAGAACCACACATGAAGGTAACTGTTACAATGTAAATGTCCTGGCAATTGCTCTTGTAGCACTTGGGTTGAATAAAATGAAGAAAAAAGTAAGTTATTGCTGAATGATGAGAAAAATCTTATGAATGTCATCTGCATAAGGTTTTAAATATGGTTCATTCCCCTAAATCTATAGTAAAGATTTTATTCAGGGGGGGAAAAAAAGTGTTTGATATTTGATTGTTGACAGTTGACATTGTCAACAAACTACAAACATTATTTAGGCTCTGGCTGTTTATTATTTTACTGCAATTATATACCATGATTAATGCATTGGATCATTGGTCTTGTGCATATTTTTGATTAACATTAGGTAAGCTGCAGATTTATTGCAGTATGTTTAAAGACACCATTTAAAACAACAAAGTGGTGTGTCAGGCTGGCTGTGTGACTTCAAGTGGGATTTAGTAGAATTTTATTCTCAGTTGCATTAAATGTAATTATGGGTGTAGTTAATTGCAATATTACTATATATTTTTTCATGGTTTATAAAAAAAATTATATTTCTGATCTGTGACTTTCAAAAGTACTTTTTACTAACATTTTTTGCAGCGTAAGTAATTACAGTTATTTGCCTGCTCCAATAAAAATTGCAAAATCTCTCCTTAGCGAGATTCAACAGGTTGCTGTTAGTTTATTTTCCAAAAAGACCGATATTCATGATTATCGGGTGAGACAATATTCAGTTATTACTGACATTTTGTGTATATTAAGCAGGAAATTAGTGTGATAGAGGGCTTTATATATATAAAAATTGGTATATCCAACAAAAAGAAAAAAGCAGATATTGCATAACTATAAGATATTGCAAGAATTTCTTGGCTAACGAGGCTATAAGTGCAAGTTAATTTATCTGTATGAAAGTAGAGGAATTCAAAGCCAGAAGTAATAGCTGATGTATCGTGTTTCTCTTCATGATACAAAATTCTTAAGTCCCTCTTAGCTGTTTAAAACAGCTATCTGAAATAGCATGATATCTTATGATGACTTCTTGAAGTTAACTTAAATGGAGTAGACTTTAACAAAAGATTTTAACAAAAACTTAGCAAGTGAGTGTACTTAAAATTACCAGTCCAAATCCTCAACATGTAATGCACCATTAAACCCTAACCTGCAATGCATCACTGTTCTGACAAAGCTCTGAGAAGAAATAGCTTTGTTGCTAACCATTCATTCCACTGGGGATTCTGTAACGGAGGCCTCCAAGTGAGAACCTGCCATTAGTAGTAATAAACTTCAAGCACCTGTAGTCAAGGCATTTGCTATAGCTGTCAGTCAACTAGGCTTTCACTGATGAGCTCATTTATCCTTATGCACCACTCATTGATCAAGCAACTTCTGATGCCATTCTTTGAGTACCTTGTTGATACCACAGCAGATGTAATTGCCTGCTATTGTGATTCATGCCATTGCTTCTATTGACTTTTCAGTATTGTTTTGCGTTTCCCAAAGAAGAGGATATTTTGTTAGCTATGGGGCCTCTATGATTAATGATGAGATCAGAGTATGGTGAGAACTTTGTCAATGAGATTTTTTTTTTTGCTCATATTTTTATACTTGAAATAAGTCTGCATCTGCCTAGTTGTACTTCAGGCAACGGTTACCTCTTATATTAAAAGCTGTTCAGGAGGGAGATGTTCCAAACACTTTCTCATGGATATTCTATTGTGTCCTCTGAAAGAAAAGATAGTTCTGCTCACAAAGTCCTGGAGGAAGTCCTGAGGTAGCTCAGATGTTCAGGATCAACGTGTCCTCATGTTGGCCCTAGCTTTGGTACCTCTGTTTAGAGGAGAGAGGAAGATGTGACCAGTTACTACTTTGCACCTTAACATGAAATCTACATGTCCTTTTATTACCTATTTGGGTCTTGGGGAAGGTGGTTATTTGAGCTCTGGCCCTGAACGAAACTTTGTTTCTGAGAGACCAAGAGAATATGAGAAGGTACCTCAGTATCCCCTGTTTAAAAAGTGCAATATTCTAACGTAGTGGTTAAGGACTGCTATTTTTCCTCCTTGGCTCAACTTGCCCAAGTCTTTTCACTTAGCTTTATGTTTTTGCCTATCTGCATTACCTGTATTGTTCTTTTCAGGTTCACTTTCCTCCTGCTCTACTGAGCAATTTTACTGTTTCCTCTAATGACTGCTTATGCTAATCTATGAAATGTTTATAACAAGAAAACTCCTCCAAACATGCAGTCATAACAACATGTGTTTTTTTTAATGTAGCAAGACAACAGACACAAAAATCAGGATTTGCATACTTTGTCAAAATTATAAGCTAAGGCTTGTGTAATCTAGTACCTGTTTCAGCAGCAGGAGAAGGAAATTCAGTCCATTTTAAAAGATAGTTCCTAAGTGCTGCTTAGATTAGAATGGGAGAAAAGGGAAAAGGAGACAACAGTTCTGCTGAAAGTACTCATAATGTTCAGACCAGACTAGTTAGCTTGGTTCTTTCTCCTCCTTGGACATCTATAATACAAATAAACAAACAAATGAACCAGAAATTCCCTTTGTCCCAGCATCCCCTGAGCTATTCCAGGCTGCAGTATCTTCACCTTAGCAGAGTTTAAATCCTATTGTTTGTTCTACATGACTAACCCTTTTACCTGAGGGCCATGTCTGCCTCTCTGGATCCTGGTGCCTGCATGGTCAAAGATTGCGTAATGTGGAGTGATGTGACATTACTGTGGTGACATTTCTTCATGCTGCTAGTCTTACAGAAAAAGAGAAGAAAACAATGTACTAAACCAGCTCTTCATCTCTTTCTTCTGTCCTATCCAGACTTTTCTGCAAATGTTTGTTTGAGTCTCCTCAGAATAGCAAATAAATTTTGATTTTCATTAAGCTGCAGTAAGTCTGCACCCCTCATGGGCTGCTGAAATTTGGTATTTCATTCATTCCTCTTCTGAGTTTCTCTGCGTTCCTCCCAGTAGTAGGATGTGTTTGGTAGCAGAGTATGAAACCGGTGCAGAGCCCTTAGAGTTGCATAAGTTAACAACTCCAGTGCCAGCTGCAGGACTGTTAGTCTTTTGGAATCTAATACTGTAAACTCCAGTGGAAGTGATGACAGGTTTCTTTGTAAGAGAAAAGTTGTGAAACTTCAAGGTAAAGCATGGCATTGAATAAAGAACTAGTTAAAAATAAAACTGCAATTATGCATGAGAGGAGCAGTGTCTCTTTGGAGGAAGTGTTATATGCATATGCAAAAAGGTTTGTGTCTTTAACCTCCAAGTTTTGTTTGTACATACAATACAGACAGGCAAACAGCTACAGAAAGGGCTGCTACCTTTCAGAAAGGAAAGAAAATCAGAGTAAAAAGTAGTAAAAAGGAGGGAAAAGAATCCCCAAAATTTTAATGTATGTCAACATTGAAATGCAGTGAGTGAGTTCAGTAGTGCCATATTTAGAATGACTCCATTTCTTTGCAATTTGCAGCAAATGGCATGGTGAGGTGAACAGGATTGAAGAAAAAGTATGCCTGATGTTCTTACAAAGTTAATGGACTTTCCTTAAGAGAAGTCTTAAACTCCAACAAAGTACCCAGAAAAAAATAAAGAATGAATAGCTAGGAAATGTAATACCTGATTTAAATCTTTACACATCTAAAATAAAGCTGCTTAACCCAAGAATGCTTCAGCCATCTCTGGATATGATATTCCTGGAAACAGGTATATTAAAGGAGGGTTGGGTTAAAGGAAACATAATTGACACTTAATATATTCTCCTCCAGAGTTTCCTGAGCCCATACATAGTAACGCTGATTTGTGAGCTAGGTAATAAAGGGCTCCTCTTGTGAAGTTTTCTGTGGTGAGGATGCAGGTGCTTGTTATCTCTGAAATTGCTTTATGGAACTGAATTTGCATTTCCATTGGCTTTCTTTAAATGTTAATAATTTGAATCAAAGCAATAGTAGGAAAGGTGGTTTTTTTTTTTTTTTGCCAAGACTTGCAATTTGGTGAGGTTAATGACACTGCTACTGCTTTAGTCAAGAAATTAATTTGCCCTTAAGTTAGAATAAGAATTCTTCAAAAGCCATGCTTCAAAAAACCTAGGTGACTTTTCCTCCTATCAATCATTGGTACTTGTTACAGAGGAACTGATGGTCTTTAAAGTGTTTATTAACTTAACATCTGTATCGGGTAAGGATACGCTTTAGAGAGGGAGAAATGATTACAGATTCTTGAAACTGTTTAGGTAGATAACCCCAAAGTAATCTATAGTGTCTTTTGAGGGCCTGGGTTTATGTGATTTTGCCTAGATAAAATAGGAAATTTGTGAAATAGTAGAAATCCAGATTTGAGTCTCAGGCCAACTCTCTGGGCAATGGACTGCCCTTGCCCTGCACAACTCCCATAGCTATTGAGTAACAGACTTCTCTGTGTGAAGATGACATTCTGATCACACCACTGTCCATAAGAAATACTTTTTTTCACACTTTCCTCTGAAGTATTTTTTTAGTAAACAATATAAATATTTTTGAACATCAAAACTAGAATTTCTTACAGTAGTCATGAAGAATGATTTTTTTTTTTAATTCCATCTGTAAAAGCAGCTATGTCAGTATAGGCTTAGAAGCAAGAAGGAATCTAAGAAAATATAATGCAACTGTTTTAAAATGTGGCTACCCTTGTCTTGCCAAAGGAGGGGTTAAAATAGTTTTTGACTGACAGAGTTGGAAGTGAAGTGTGTAACACAATAACTTGAGTCATGTCATTCATTTTAGCAGTAATAACAGGCAATGAAATCTTGATCTGTATCATTCAATATTCATCCCTAAGCTGTGCAATACCTAAAATTAATACTAAAAAAGGAGGTAGGCTATGAAAAGTTAAAGCAACTGATATCAAAATTAGTAGGAAACTGTAGCAAACATTTGTAGGATGAAGTTTATTTGTAGCTACTTTCTACACTTGTACTCTTCTGCAACTTTATATATACTGCTTACCAGACTGAATTGTCTAAAAAATGTAATTTGGTTCATGTATCTGCAAGTCAGAATGGAAGAAAACCCACCAAAAAAGAGATATTATGAATGCCTCTTTGTAGAGTCTGTAATGGAATATATGTCCAACTTTGGTGGAATTATACATCAGTAAACTCCTTGTTAGCATTAAAATTGTGCCGGTAGTGCAACTTATACAGAAGGCCCACTGACTGATCATTTGATCCTCAGATACACTTATTGGATTAGCATGGGAAGTACTGTATAGTTTAATTTTGATACATTCAGAATAGAATTCTATTTAGCAATATTTTAAATGAAACATTGGTGCCACTAATAAGAAATCCATACAATTGTTACAAAAAGCCCATATCTAAAGAAAATATGAAGTGGGGAAAAGCTAGATTTCACGCACTGGAGAACAGAACAATAATAAGCTGCTTTAGAAGACTGAATTGATGAGAAACACAGGTCTGAAAAATTGCATTTACTTTGTAAGGAGGTGATTGTTGTATATGGCATTTAGCCTCCAGTTCAACACAAAATAGAAAAGCATTTAGCTAACCTTACCATTGTGGGTTGCTATGTTTGCTTCTGCATTATGGATGCACTTTGGTACTCCAAAATAAAGTCCCATGCGAGTTGTTTATGTGCTGTTCCCTGATCCAGTTCTAGTGTTCGCATGTGGAAGTATGTGATATTGAAAGTTAGGTAAAACTACTGTTGCCCAAGTGAGCAGGACAAACATCATGATCCTATTTTTTTTCTGTTGTAGATCTGCATTTCACATAGATACTCGTGCAGTACAGCATTAAGTGCCAGAGCTGGTCTTATTGTATATACAATGGTAACAGTATCAAAAAGGGTGGTAAAGTGAGAGGACAAGTTTAATCAGCCCTGAAAAGAGAAAGCTCCTAAGAATACTGCCAAACGTAGAGATACTGTGTTTTTTATCTGATGTGTGGTCTTTCATGATTTCTCCCCAAATCTGCAATCACCAGCAGTTTTCTCGCACAACCGTTACAAATGTACTTCTCCCCATGTCATAAATTTCAACAGGCGAATAATACATTTTACTTCTAATAACTGTGCATGACCATTCTGCTATCAGCTTCATATACAGTTGGCACTGAAAAGTCCCTGTTCCCGTACCAAAGTTGTAAGTGGCACAGTCCTGCCATAAAGGATGTGGATATATTTGTCTCTTCCCTTTTGAGCTGATTAATGTTATTTTCCCCTCTCATTTTCCTGCTTTATTAATCCAGATTTTCACTGACGTTTACAAATACAGGTATTCAAAACACTTTAACAAGCTGCATCACTTAGGGAAATTGTTTCCACCTCTTTCCTGTGTATCCAGTCATTTTCAATTGGAAATATTCCCTCTTTACTATTTGTGTTTTGCTGTTGCCTCTTGCTGAATGTTTGACTGTTATGAAAACTGCATGAAAATAACTAGCTCAACAAGCTGAGATCAGGTGCTGAATTAAGGAAAATGCACACAGCAGCGTTCCCAGTGCTGTACTGGCATTTCGTCTGATCTTAGATTCAACTGAAGATCTTGTGCTTTAGTCTTAAGCTTTTGCAAGGTATTTCAAAGGCTGTCCCTCAGCAATCTGCTGTAACAGCTGTGATAAACACAGCTAAGGACCTTTGTAGAACAGGTACTATGAGAGATGAAGAGGCAAAGTCTAATTATGCTTAAAGTCTATTGCAGGATTTTTATGTCAGAATTTCTTCACAATATAATGTTTTAAGTTATTTCTCACTGAAAACATTCAGAGTATTCTAACTGAGAAATGACCCAAAATACAGGGAAGGCTGTAATATGCTGACCTGTGCTTTTTAATAATATATATGAAATTAAAATATTAGGAATATTTAAAGATATTAGATTCCTACAAAGATAGATGTAAAAAGTGCCTATTTTAGTTCTAAGAAAATTACCATGTGTAGTTACATTTATCCATTCTAAATTTTGGGGGTATTATTAGAACCAATTCTTTCTCTAAAGTGGAAAGTAATACTCTTTGGTCTATTCTGATCCATGGGAACTAATATTAGTGCTTATTGCACATAAGGAGGAAGGACTTCACATCTGTAAAATACTTTGTCTTCTGCACATATGAGTTTAAGATTCAGCTTGGCTTTTGGGACCTTTGTTAAGATATTTTCTGTGCTCATATTTTGAAAATTTTTTTCTTTATTTCCTTCACACATTAGTATGCCTACTGCTGTCTCCCTGAGAATTGTTCTCTGAGACTAAATTCCTTCTGATACAGAAGAGATAAAGAGGCAGCAACCAAGACAGTCTCACGAATACGTAATGAGATGGCCCACAAAAGTGAACAGCCCAGATCGGTAAATGCAAGAAATATTCTGGCTATACTCCAAAAAATGAAACACAAAAAACGTGGCAGATGTCACATTTGCTGCATGCTGTTTTCAGTTCCATGCGCAGTTGAGCAAGTCCACCTTACCTCAGCAGCACCAGTACACTGTTGTAGCATTGCTCCTCTTTGATACGGAAGAGCTGGAGTCCTTGCTATTCACTGAGCTCGTTGGGGTTTGTGGCTGATTTGCATTGCCACAGTGGGTCAGACCATTGGAATACGTCAGCAAATCTGATCTTTTGTGTCTCTGATGTTAGAATGAATCTGACGTAATCTCACCTATTTGAAGTTGTCCTGGTACAACTGAAATCAGAAGCTGTTATTTGTTTGGATATTGATTGGTTTTCATTAGTATTGACTGTACAGATCTACCTGTACAGCTTCTGCTTTTTTAGGGGAATAATAAATATTAACAATAAGCTGTATAGTTTAATGTACACATTTCTTAGAGATACTAAAATACTACTAAATCAAAACCTGCCCCATTTAGATTTTAAAAGATTAAATGAATTTCACTCAAACAGGTTATGTGTTCAGAAGTGAAACTCACTTCTGAATTAGAGCCTGGGTGCTGTTTACAGCCTCTGTAGCTGCTCCAGCACACCCAGCTGCTGACACTTGCTCTGCGACCCTGATTTTGCCTGTCCTCCTGTCCCATCTCATCGCTCTCTTGTGCACAGGTCAGGGGCATAGATCGCTAGGCCAGCACAACTGCTGTGGCTTCTGCCCTTGCTGTGTAGAAGCCCCAGCTTTAATTTGCATTTTGTATGTGCCACCTGTGCTATGCCAGGAGAATTTTTCTCCCTGAACAGCCGGTGGTAGAGAACAGAGTTCCACTTCATGTGAGATCCGGCATTCATTTCCTGCTTTTCTCTATGTTGTGTCAAAATACGTTGAATGAAATGGGTCCCTCAGAATAGGATATTTCCTCAGGCCTTTTGGTTAGCTAAACACTAGAGGAAGAGGGGTGTGCTACAAGCAGAAATATGAGCTGTACAAGGTCTGACAAGTAGAATGGAAGAAAGTTTATTTTGCTGTGATGGATGACTGATGTCTCAGATTCAGATCTGCTTTTAGGTTATATTAGGAATTGTCTTTGCATCCCTTGTTTCGCTCACATTAAATCCTACATGGTGCTCTGTCTTTCTTTTAAATCCTTACACGTGCTGGTCTTTCTCTCACTAGTATGATTTTCTTTAATTATGACTTTAAAACTTGGGTTTTATATGATGTTATTCATTATTTAATGTTTTTACATAACGATGAGATAAGAAATGTATTACCAGAGAGTCTGGAATGCTGAGCTCTAACAGCTACTCATATAATAAACGTAGGGCTGGGTGGGATGGTGGAGGACTTGAGAGCTTAAATTGCACAGCCTAAAGAGGATAAAGACATCTGTAAGGATCCTAGTTGTCCATCTCCCGCCCTAGATCTGAGGGACTGCATTGGAGTTGACTATGAAATTCTCATTCCTTAAGGTGGGGAAATGGATCCTTGTTGCTAGTCCTTCTGGAACCCAAATACCTGCAGAACACAATGGAAGTTTCCTTTCTTTGAGAACTGGGCCAGAAAAATTCTTATACTCTGAGGCAATGCAAGTGAAGTTTGACACAGAAAATGTACTCAAGTTAGAAATGGAAATGAAGGTCCTCAGCTGTGAAATGGTCTCTGGAGCTATAACAAACCCAGAAATAGATGCCTTTATTTTTATATCTCTAAGTAACTCATGCCTCATGATCCTTTTGATAATTGTCGAGGATTTCTGTAACTCCTGGTTCCTCTAACAGGAAAAAAAGTTGAAGACCAGGTGGGACTGATAGATGCCATCTTCCAAATCATGCAGTATTATTCAGCAATAGGAGCTAAATAGTGATAGCCCATAAATAGGTGGTTTACGTCAACTGGAAAACAGTGATTTCATAATACCTATCTTTGCTGGATGATGCTTAAAAATTAATCCATTTTGCACTCTGGATTGCTTTGATTTTTTTAATATGAAAGTGGAAGAACGTAATATGAAAAGCTGGCAGGACAGATCACTGAATTTCATATAGCTACTTCTAATAAGGGTGAGGAAGAGAGACTTTGAATCACGGTTCTGATTACTGTTGCCATCTTTATTCCCTGTGTTTGGGATACAGCAGGATGAGTCCAGCCCTAAATCTTGGTGGCTCTAAGGATCTGAATGGGACTTATCCGCTGTCCAGCAGTATATATTTCAACTTCTCATGCTGGCCTGGCTTAGAATTCTTCCACAAATGTACAGGATTTCATCTTTTCACAACACCAGCCTTTCTCCTAGCCTCAAGAAAATCCCCACTCTTGTCCCATTTGAAGAAATAAAAGAAACAAAAAAACCACCCACACAAATGAAGTACAGCTACCCATAGAATCACAGAATAGTTTGGCTTGGAAGGGACCTTTAAAGGTCAGCTAGTCCAACCCCCCTGCAATGAGCAGGGACAACTTCAACTCAATCAGGTTGCTCAGAGCCCCGTCCAGCCTGTCCTTGTGTATTTCCAGGGATGGGGAATCCACAGCCCCTCTGGGCAACCTGTGCCAGTGCCTCACCACCCTCACGGTGAAGAGTTTCTTCCTTATATCTAGTCTGAATCTTCCCTCTTCCAGTTTAAAGCCATTGCCCCTTCTCCTGTCACTCCATGCCCTTGTAAAAAGTCCCTCCCCAGCTTTCTTGTAGGCCCCTTTAGGTACTGGAAGGCTGCTCTAAGGTCTGCCCAGAGCCTTCTCTTCTCCAGGCTGAACAATCCCAACTCTCTCAGCCTGTCCTCATAGGAGAGGTGCTCCAGCCCTCGGATCATCTTCGTGGCCTCCTCTGGACTTGCTCCAACAGGTCCATGTGTTTCTTGTGCTGAGGGCCCCAGAGCTGGATCTAGTACTCAATCCATGACAGTAAAAATGTCTACAAGAAAATCTTCTGCTAACACTGCATTTTGTGTATTAATTAGAAAAGCAGAGAATTTATTTCATGACTAATTGCTTAAATTTGTCTAGTTTTTTATACAAGAGTTTCAGAATGAGAAAATTTGTATTTCTTGTGAGGGAGTGAATAAAAGAATACCAGAAATGCAACTTAAATTTCAGGTCAACCAAACCCCTCCTTATTGAAATGTTGAAACTACCTTGTGTACACCAGGAGAGGGAGCCCAGCAAGTAGAGCCGACGTTAACCTGTCTCTCAACATCGTACAGAGGACTACAGAGTTAAAATTCTCTTTTCTGTCTGTTGCAGTACATTTACGGTGTGAAATGGATAGCAAAATGTTTATTTTCGATGTTCTATGTGAGTTTATATTGGTGAGCTGATCAGAAAGGATGTTTTTCTTATTTCAGATGTTGACTTCCCATAGAGACCTGAGACAGCGGTTAATAAAAAGGAAATCTGTTTTAATGCTCCAGAGGCTTTAAAAGAAAAAGGTGCTCTCTGCATGGATTTGTTTGCCTTCCCCTGGCACAACCATGTTTCATTGTTTTGATCAAATCACTGCTTTACAGGGTACATATATGGCATGATTTTCTAAGTGGAAACATGTCAGGCAGGCCTAAAGGATCTGTGACTGGTGTGTTCATAAAGGTGAAATTGTTCTTTTTAGAGATGAGATAATTGTTCAAAACTCCTCCTTATTTTACTGGAAGGGTTTGCTTGTTTGGGGTGCTTCTGGTTCCTCCTTGCAACTAATGGGTATGCTTCTTGATAGGGATACTGGCTTCTCCCCCTCCCCTATGACCCCACTCTGAAGTGCAAGCATTTATGTTTTAATGTGGAAGTGCTCTCAGATTTCAAATTTTGCTGTGTGTGTTTGCCAGGTTGGTACTAGAACAACTTGTCCAAACCAATATGGAAAATGCTAGATATGCTGGTAAAACATTGAAAAGCTTTTAAATATTTCTATTTATTTAATTTAGTAAAAGTTGGGGGTTTTATGTGAAACAGTAGCATGACAGGTCTTATGCTCATAATGTAGACTCTCGAATTACTGTAGACTTGTGTTATAACTTCCAGAGAAATAAAATAAAAAGTGACCAGAACCTGCACCACAAATTAAGTCTCTAAAAGCCTTGCTTTAAAGTTTCCTGCCTATGAGATGTATAGCTTCTGTTGGGTTCAGATACAGCTATAGGGGAAGCGTTTTGTTATAATATCAACAGCCTGAATAGATTATCATTATAGATTAAGTCTTGTTGTTTAGGCAAATGAAAAATGTGTGGAAGTGATGGTGGAAATAAGTGCTGTTAAATCCTTCAAATGATGCAGCATATTTAACATTAATTCCTTGAGGAAATAATCTATTTACGCTTTAAGTGAATGTTTCTTTAAAAGGAACTAGTGTCCTTGTGACTTATAGCTGTCTGTGTGTTGCATTGTTTTGTGTTGCATTGCTGTGTTTTGTGTTGTCTCATACTATGTGTGTTAAGGAGACAGAAGAGTGTCACACAAATGTTTGTGTAAGATTAGGTTGTTAAATCTATCAGTATTCAGGTAAATTTTTGTATGCAGAGAACAACAGAATAACTGCAAACTAGATAAATCTATTTTTTTAGCTCCCTTTTAGACAACAAAGGAATGTAATTTCTTTGGAGGCAGCACAAACAAACATTGAATGTTAATATAGGTAATTGAAAATGAGAAGGTGTGAAGGTCGCCGTGTGGAGTTTCACATTATGTTTAAACCAGCTGTTGAAAGGGTGTAGCTCTAATCCCTGTCAGGTCTAGTGATTGTGTGATCACTTGGGGAGGTTAATCACTTAGTTGCTCCTAAAGAAAAAAAAGGAGGGGGGGGGAAGTGGAGTGATTTCCATCAGATCAATGAAATGATGCGATTCACTGAATGCTGTCTGCCCGTTTATGAGAGCAGTGCAAAGAAGGAAACGGGAAGCTGCAGACAGCAAAGTGTGCATGGAAGGATGTGGGGATGGAAACGGACAGCTGTTTTGGTGGTTGGCTCACAATGTGAAGCTGTGCCTTCAGTAGAGGGAGTCTTGAAGGAAATGAAGCTGAGGGATTTCGGGTTCTTTCACTCTGAATTCAAATAAAGTAGAAGAAATTGTTGGAGAAGAGAGATGGAGAAAATAGAAGGACGCTCTTTTTTTGAAGAATCTGTATACAGAGCAGTAGGGGAAAAGATTTCTGGAAGATAAGACTTGAATGGAAGAAGTGATAATCAGTCCATAGCTCCTGTATTTGCTCTATCTAGATGACCGAGACCTTTCCAGTCACATGATGCAGCTGCAATTGCCTGGTCTCTACATCTAGAGCACAACATATTTGGCCTTTAGGTCTAACCCCAAAGAATTCCTAAGCGTATTGAGGAAACTCAGATAAAGAAATGCATATAGTTATGGTTTCTTTTATGCATGTGCATGCCTTTCTTTTTAATGAAGAATGGATTAGCTCTAGACTTTAAAAAAGAAAAGTCTGTTTCCACTATTTCATGTCTCAAGAATGTGAATGTAAAGAATGCCTATCAAGTGTGCACTGGTAAGTGTGAGCCTCAGGAATGGGAGTGCCTGTGGGCTCCTTGAGCAACTAGCCTATGAGTCCTGTTGCTGGGAAGGTGTAACTGGTAAAAAGCCCATGCCAAGAAAAATGTTGGAGAGGCTAAGTAAAGAATCAATATTGTAGTCAATCCAATCCAAGTAAACCTAACAGTTAAGAACTCAACTTGTAATCCTCAAAACATCAGCATTTTGCAGGGTCAGCAGGAGGAAGCTTAATCAGACCTGTGACATTGTCCCATACCTTATCAAACCTGTGGCTCACTGTGTAGACTGGCATATGATAGAGGAAGACCAGAGCCCACCTTAACTCTCTGTCTTGAGTTTTTCATTGCTGCCTGTCTGACTGTGGCAACACTAAGGTGCTGCTGTGTCAATCTGTAGCTCCTCCCTTCCCTCTTTTTGGGGTAAATTCAGGTAGAAATGCAGGGACAAGGCTATGCTAGGCACAAAGAAAGGAGTATATTTGCAGTTTCTTAGTGGTCCATCTTGCATATCTGTGCAAGGGTATAAATAATGTCACTAGATTACTGAGAGAGAATTTTAGCACCTTATTTTGTAGGTCCGAAGTACTCTAAAGTTCAGATACTCAAAGCAGATTTATGACATGCTCTTGGCTATGTCTCAATGATTGTTCTGTCTGCCCAACTTTGACTTGAGACGTACTGTACAGCAAACACAGGTCATGTCACTTTTGGAATTTTTAGACAGATTACATTTGGATAGATGGGGAGAACTAGACAGTACTGAGGTTGATGTGACATTAGAAGGTGCATCAAGGAGACAAAGGAGGTATTTGTGCCTGAATGGACTTGAATGAAAATAAAAGAAAGAATATATTTTTGGGTGAAACTGGGATAGTAATTGATGCCCCCTCCCTTCTATATGCCTGTGGCAGGGGCTTTAGGTAGTTGTGGCTATACTGTGGTGAACAGATCCTATGCTAACTTCTCTAGTTCATGCATACTGGTTGCTCAATCAAAATTTCTTTGGCCTTCATGGATCTCATTGCACTGCTTCGAGGCTCAAGAATCAGGGAAATATATGCCTTTTCCTGTCATAACAGATGTCTTTATTTTCCCTTTTACTTCATTATATGGCATACATCACCACCTCTGGCCTAAGTATTTTGATGTCTGTCTGACAGTGAGTAAATTCTATTTCTAAAGAATATTCTCTTGTATTTTCATTATATGCAGTAATTGAAAGTTAAGGTTTCCTTCGAAATGAAAATAATTTTTTTTTGTCTTCTACAGTTGGTGTTGTATGCATGTTGCTTTCTACCCTTGTCAAGCATTAGGGAAGAGAAGGAGGTCTGTGTTATTCTTGGATTTGGACAATTTTCACAACATCTGTTTAAGGACAAATGAGAAAAAAAATTTCTTATTGCTCTCAAGGGCTATTGCTTATTTTCTGAACACAATGTTAGTCGTTGTATATGCATAAATTGTAATCATCATGTAAGTAACTGAGGCAAGGCATTCTGAACAACTTTGCAGAAGCTGGTTTTTGTTTTGTTAGGATGATTATGATTCATGCTTTTAAAAATATAAGTGATGAAAAACTAAAAGAAAATATCGATAGAAAGGGACCTTGGCCTTATTAAGGTAGCTCTGATGTCTGTTATCTCTGATTACCCTTGCTACATGTGGGAATACAGATGAATTAAGCATGTCATCATTGGGATTAATTCATTTGCTTGGGTCCACTTTGTGTCTTCTAATCTTTTTCTAAAAAAATTTTGGGCCGGGATACTACCATTATCAATGTACACTGGCTTTGAACTGGTCATTGGTTCAATTTTGCCTTTTAGGTGTATCCAAGACCAATTAATAATGAATAGGCTGAAGTCAAGAAGTAACTCAAGTCTTCCTGTCTTTCAAAAATATCTTTTCCTCCTCACTCATCTATCTGTATGCTTATTGCTTCAAGCTGACAATGACAGGAATTGAAATAACTCGAACTTTGCTATTGTTATACTGCTCGAATCTTGACTTAAATGGTGCTACTGTGTTTCTCGCTGAGTTAGGCCCTCTTGAAAGAGCTAGGGTAGTGTTCTCTTGAATGCCAAATCAATACCAGTAACCTGTTGAGCTCTTGAGCTCATGCAGGCTATGACAATATCTGTTTTATTCTTGGTGACTTGTTCTTAACAATCTGTAGTTCATAAAGAAGCTCTGGCCTGAGCTTGTAGAATTCTTCCCTGATAGAAACTACTTATTGTGTATTTTATAACGGTTAGAATTTCCCATGTAGTTCTGCATATTATAGTGCCTACAGAACGTGATTGCATTTTATGTTTAGCAGAGGAAGAGGCGGTGGTTGTTCGTTTCAAGTCACTTTAACACAGAACACTTCCTACAGCAAAGCCGTATTTCCACTGTTGAGAAAACTGTTATGTCTAGCTATGTGTAGTGTCAGTTAAATACACTGGAAGAAAGGCAAAAAAATTTACTGAAGAAAAAAATTTAATGGTATTCAAAACCTCAAAAGAAGTGGGGCCCTGCTGTTCATTAGAAAAGAATTTGGATAATAACTTAACTGCAATGTATATGATTGTATAAAAATAAATCCTAACAAAGCCTATTTGAGTGATCTTACAAATATTTCTATGGTCTTTCTACAGTTTCCGGAATGTCTGCAGGCAAATCTTTGTAAGAGTGAATAGAAGCTGTGGGGTGATTTTTGTAAAAGTGTGAAAGTGTCTATTCACTGTACAGTTACTCCAGATTTATGCTACTGTGGCACTACTGTTTTCAAAGTATGGGGAAGCTTAATATACTGTTCTGTACTAAGGGTGATCCCAGTTCTTTTGGCGTCTTGGTAAGAAAGGCATAGTCATTCATGGATGGTTAACTGGTTCACTATGTAAACAGTAAAAATAGTAGAAAAGGTGATTGCAATTGTACGCCTCTTCTGATACTAAAACCCTGGTGTAGGCAGCATTGGATGAGATGCTTCATGATGATCATGGCATGCTGCATGGACCCTGGCTGTGGTGAGGTTCACCAGCCTCGCTGCTCTTCACATCTTTAGACAATTCTTCCAAATGAGCAAAGCTATCAATCTTTTACCTTTACAAAACTGAACTTTCTGGTACACGGAGGTTCAGTGAGAGCATTATGCTCTTACACATCTCCATAGGAACAAGTTCTTACAAGCAGTATGCATAGGTGGTATTGTTAAAGGCAGCGCCTGCTAATGGCACAGTATGTGCTTGGGTTATATAGCAGTCACTCATGTTAATGTACAGGTCTCTACAAAGACTGTGGTTAAATCTCTGCCTATCTTCTGCCTGAAGTCACTGTCTCCTATGTCCTCTGTGGTGGCCCACTACATATACTCATATTATAATGTAGAGAATAACAAACATGATACATTCACAAAAGCAAAAACTATCTAAGCAATGCATAAACTCATGAGTTTGACCTCAATGATCTGCAAAATCTCTAGATTTTGAATGAAAGAGTAATCAAGTTTCAGAGGTAAATGGAATGGAATAACATGTAATATAGTTTCATCAAGTGCAGGTTTTATCACTAATTTAATATCTTGATAAGATAGCTGACTTCTTAAGCAAGGGTAATGCAATGAACCTAATCTGTCTAAATTTAAGCAAAGTATTTGATATAGTTCCCCAAGGGAAATTATTATTAAGGAATGAGAAAATGGGGATTAATTCAAAAACTGAGGTGCATAAAAAGCTTGCTTAAGTAGAAGCTTCAGTGAATTATATTGAAGGGAAAGTTACTAGACTGAAGAGAAGTTACTAGTGCTGTTTCTCAAGGTTTGGTCTGGAGAACAATCCTGTCTAATACTTCAATTAGTGACCTTGTTACAAGAAAGAAGTGGGTGCAATTATAAAATTTGAGGCTGACACAAAGTCAGAAAGTATTACCAATTTGGGAGGAGGACTGGGTCATAATTTAGGAAGGATTAGATAGATTTAAGGGAATAATTCTTTCTGAATTACAATCCAGTCTTCCTCCAATACTGGTAATACTTTCTCATTTTGTCAACCACAAATTTTATATGACCTTGTAGACTTGACTAATGGAAATGGAATGAGGTTTAATTGTACAAAGTCAAACACATAAAGACTAATTACAATAACTTTTGCTATGAGCTGGAACCTTATCATTTGAAGGTGGCTCTTTCATAGGTTGTGATATGCTGGAGATGGATGATGAGAGTATGTCTGGTTACATGTACTGTGCTAGGGGTCTAGATGAACCCAACTTCCATCTAGTCCAGTGCAGTAACATGAGTGAGAGACTACCAAGAAAATATTGACTAAAGTCTGTTCTGTAATGGACAATGGCTATATATAATTTTCCTTAAGTAGGACTGTAACTGGAGACAGTTCAAAGAGTACCTTGTTCTGAATATTCTAATTGGGAAGCACAAATAAGCTGCAGCTCAATTATGCTGTTACTCAGACTCATAATGACTGTAACATCATAAATAATTTCAACTTTTCTTTCCATGGCTGACATTATTAGGGTCTTTTATGACACGTGTCCAGTTTTGGGCCCCTCACTACAGGAAGGACATTGAGCTGCTGGAGTATGTCCAAAGAAAAGCAACAAAGCTGGTGAAAGGTCTAGAGAGCAAGTCTTATGCGGAGTGGCTGAGGGAGCTGGGGTTGTTCAGCCTGGAGAAAAGGAAGCTGAGGGGAGACCTTATCGCGCTCTACAACTACCTGAAAGGAGGTTGTAGCCAGGTGGGGGTCAGTCTCTTTTCCTAAGTAACAAGTGATAGGAAGAGAGGAAGCAGCCTCAAGTTGCACCAGGGGAGGTTTAGATTGGATGTTAGGGAAAAATTTCTTCACCAAAAAGTGTTGTCAAACATTGGAACAGGCTGCCCAGGGAAGTGGTGGCGTCACCATCCCTGGAGGTATTTAAAAGATGGGTAGACATGGTGCTAAGGGACACGATTTAGTGGTGGGCTTTGCCATGCTAGGTTAATGGTTGGACTTGATCTTAAAGGTCTTTTCCAACCTAAATGATTCTAAGATTTTTATTTTTTTTTGTATCTAACAGCCAGTTGGTGGCTGAGAGGTTACTCTCACAATCATAAAGTTACTAGAAGATTTTGTTGGGAAATAAAAGATAATGCTTTTCTTTAAAGAGGAAGATCCATGTCAGCAGTGGTTTGTCATAGTTGCTGGCCTCAATAGGTGAACTTTCTCTATGTTTTCACTCATTAGGGGAAAAATGCAGCTAAATCAGGAATTCAGTTTTGTAATGTTGTTTCATGAAATATTAGAGAAGACTTCTTTAAAAAAGTAAAATTTCCTTTCAGTAATGATTTCATGGTATTATTTTTAACTGGTTAGTTTTTCTTAAACAAGTAGCAGTGTGAAGATTACATTACATTATTAGAAAAGCCTGTGTATTGATAAAAATGGATGTTAGCAAATACATCTTGCATTCCCTTTTGGTCTTGATAAGACATGATATTTGAGTGAGGGAGATAAAATAATACGAGGCTGGCTATTTTGAGGAAGACACAGGCTCACAGATACCAATAAGCACGTTGTTAATTTTTGAATAAAGCTTTTCAGTCTTTCAGAATGATAACTTTGACTGGAAATGCATGTTTACCCAAGACACAGGAACACATGATCTCTTATACTTAATCTAATTCTGATAGCTCATTGAAGGTATGAAATCTATTGATTTGAGAGTAGTTGAAATAAAGTGGAATGAAATTTTAAAGTGATGCACACAGTGAATCAGTCACGAATTCGTCGTTTCTCAGGTCATAACCTTCATAATACTTCTTGGAATAATTTAAAAACTGCTATTGCTATGATGATTTTTTGCCTGTCTGCTGTATTTTCATATATGTCTGAAAGCATATTATTTATATCTTATTAAAAATTCTCTGCTGATGTTTATCAGTCAGTATTTGGTATTGTGAAGATTTGTGCTTACAGTAAGGCCCTAGACCGACATTGACCAACTTGTGTTCTAGAAAGGGTTGAGCCTAGAAAAGGTTAAATTGCAATGAAGTCTGCCGGTAAACGGTCTACCTAACAAACACCACCATATACTATTGAATTATTTTGACAGTATGCAGTATATAGCTAGGAAACCATTGTCTATATCATCCTCACAAAATTCTCACTGGATTTGAAGTTTACTGCCAAACATTAAAAATGAATGACCAAAACCCCTCATAAAGCTAGAAAGTTGAATACTCAGGAGTTAGAAAATGCCACACCCAAGTAAAATCTGAGTGTATATAAACTGAGGTGTTTCTATAAGTGAAAATTTGATCAAGTGTACGCAGTTTTCCACGGGAACAGGCTCAGAAATGCTGCTCTGCTGAATTTCATTCTGTGCTCCAAATAATGGCAACCCTCAGGATCCTCCAGAAGAATTCTTACAAGCAAATAAAAATACTGTAAATTTTCCAGAGCATATTCATAGAAATGGCAAGACCATTTTTTATTTGACCTTCAAAGGAAAACCTCTCAAAGCCCAAAGAAAATTTCAGATATGGAAAACTTCACTCTGCATGCTTAACCTTTCAGAACACACTGAAAATCAGAATCTGATAACGAAAAGCACTAAGTAATCTCTGACAAAGTTATCTCAAACGTCTGCAATGGTATAATACAGGCCATTACCACTGCTGTAAGCATCGTATTGGGCACTACTATAAATGCTAACTGGTTGTATAAAGGTTTTTATAAGGTTCTAAATGAGACCATTATCTGAATGTACATATTAAGGAATAGTTATTTGATAGGGTATATTGCATTTCTACAATATAAATTTTTATCCATCGCATCTTTGTATGTTATATTAACAAACGTCAGGTTTCTCGGAGCTTTTTGAGATACTTAGATTATAGTCTGGTAAATTATTCACACAAGCTATCCAACTGACCTGAACACAGCTATTTCAATGAGAAACTGCTCATCAGGGTCAATAATGTGATCACAGTATAGCTGATAAATTACAAGGATTTTGATATTGCTAGGGTAGTTAATTAAGATTAGAAATGCAAATTTTAATAGCAAGTGTAACTGGAATTATGCAGTAGGGAAGTATATTTCAGATTTGAGTTTAATATCTTTCATCGGAAGAACAGAGAGAGTAGGGGTTTGTATTGATACCTTCTAGAAATTATTATGGAATATTGGTGGCTTTGAACAATTGTGTTAGACAACAGCCCAAGAGTTTCTGAGGCTTTGAGAAGCTGAAATGTAGATCTTTAAGTAATGGGACAAAATGCACTGCAACTTCTATGGGGATATTCCAGCCAGAAGAGGAGCTGATTTCTGAGGGTAAGGCTGCCCTAAAGGAAACTTGGCACCAGAAACAGCCCCCCTCCTGCTTTCTTACAGTTCCAGTTCCCTGCTGCAGATGCTGAGGGAGTCTCAGGCTTTAGTAACTGTCAAACTCTTTGTGCAAGTGCCAAAACATTTTTGTCCCCATCTACTCTGAAGAGACAGAAGTAGAGGTACTAAAGCTTCTCAGCCTATTTTGTGCCTGGCAAAGGAAATTTGTGGGCCTTTTCCCAGTATTCATCTGTCTCTAAGTACTGAAATTGTTTAGAGTATAGGACTTAAAATTTTAAGTGGCACAATGTTCATACCTAAGAGAAATAGATTGGATTTTAATCTCTATTTTTTTCACCGTTAAAACCCCTTATAGTTTGGGTCTGAAAGATCTATTACTGTATTTTTATTTTCTAACCTAATATTCTGTGTTCCTTTATTTCTTTGTTTCTATATTTCTATACTTTCTTTCTATATCGCTCTAGGAGATACAATAAAAATACTGTGTCATTGGATTAATATATCAAAGTATGGGAAAATTTAGGAATATATAATAATTCATTTTCTCTGACTTTTATTATTTAATCCCTTCTGGATCATAAATAACAGTAATACAGAGATCTGATCAGAGCTTGGGGCCAAAATGAAATCAACCTATTTATCCTTCTGAAAGTGGCTAATACAATCTAATACACTATTAAGGTGAAAAAGGTATTCCAAAGGAATGAGGCTCTGTATTTAGAATGTGAAGATAGGTGTGTGATCTACTGAGGTAGCTTTCTGCTCCTTGAGACAATCACAGATATTGCGAAATTAAAATCTTGGCATTTATGGTTTGCTATTAACAATTTTCCTTCAGTAAATACCTTCTACCTTGTACTTTTCAGTCAGTGACCTCATCAGCCTGATTTTTATGTAGAACTCGGGCAATTCTTGGTGCTGAAGTCCTGCAGTCTTTATCTACTATACAGCAATCCTTGCAGGATCCCCACATGCAGTGCTGCTTCTCTCAAGTTCGAGAATTTTGAAACAAAGAGTTTGGAGAGTCTACGGTGCCAATGGCTTCTCATATTTAAGTATTCCTAAAGCTGTAATGTATTAGAATAAGCAGTAACAAGTGCTGGAGAGGAATCTTTCTTTTGGTTCTGAATATGAAAATAGAATATTTCCTTTGGCATAATTAAATTCAAAATCCTTACTGAATATTTCAGACCTAAGTATCAGCAATGAAATGGTTCACAGATTATTTTTTTTTTTAACATATGTAAGCTACAAAGCATTGAAACATGCCTTTCTGGAAAGGTGATTAGTAGTTGTGGCTGTTGTTTCAAACTGCTCAAGCAGTAGTCAGCACACTTTACGTAGCTAGGCTTAGAGCCAAACCACAAACTTTGATATTGGAAATTCTGAAAGAAAACCTTGAAGGATTTATTTTTTTCTATGTCATTGTTTTGCACCAAGAGGTGATGGTTCATTACAATCCCAGTAAAAAAGGCACTTGGACTTTGTAAAGTATTGCTTAGAATGCTGTATACAGAAGAAGAATACTATATAAAATCTTACATCCCTTCAGATACTGGGAATCTCAAACTGTGTGAGATCAGATGGGCTTCCAACCAGGGTGCAGCACACCAGGCAGATCCCATCTGTGGAAAATTTGCCCACCAATTTGTTTTTTTTTGAGATCTTGCAGGATTTTCTTAAAACAATTCTATTAATTATTTGTACTGTCAAACATAAAGGATATTCACAGGAGAACTTGTTGTGGCACTTCTAGATAAAGACAAGGGCAGGCAGGTGGTGTAATCACTGGCACCGAGTGGGAGCTGCCTGCAGCATCCTCTGTTACAGTTAGCTGGCGAAGTTCGTTCTGCAGCCAAGGTCTGTGTGCAGCATAACACGAACCTGAAGGTGAAGCTATACATCCAGCATAGCACAGCACAGCCTGTGCCTCCTTGGGTTAAACTGTTAAGTGGGTCACTAACTCCTTGATTTACAATGGCCTTCTGGTTAGCATCACTACAGTGATGAATTTTGATTTTCATGGATCCTATCTCTCTACCCAGAGGGACCAATCCAGTGCCTTCAGACTTAAAAATAGAGTACCTTTTATTGAAGTTAGGATTAGGTATCTGCTGTCATATGGGACAGTGCCTTAAGTGCCTTTTTCAAATTTATTTCAGGTGCAACGTATACTATTGGGCATTATTTAAGTGTCCTCTAAATTTTAGAACATTTAAATATCACTGTTCTTTGAATATTTATATACCTTCCCCTATTTAGAAAGGCAGATATAGCAAAGAAAAAATACACTACCTGATTCCAGAACTGCTGGTAGTTACTAGTCCCTTTAGGAAAGAACACAGTGTGGATCTCTTTGCTTGTATATTAATGTATTTTATGGAAAAATACTATAATTGAGCTGATAGATTTAGTGCTGTCAATGTAATTGAAACCTTGGCCATTCTAGCTAGCCTTGAAAAAATTGGTGCCTATGTTACTGTCTTACCGTGCAGTAGGCTCATTGTATCACTGCATACAGTACTGTAAAGAGATGGTAAGACCTGTCTCAAGAGGTACTTGCAACACTGGTACTTGGTGGAACTTCCGTGGAAGACAAGAGGAGCCTCACCTTGACTGACCGCAGCTGACGTAGGGTGAGTCTCTCGGCTTGGCTGATGTGTTCGTAGGAGTTTCGTTCCCACAGCGTCTAGCAACAGTAACAAGTTTTATGGATTTGTCCCCAGGGCAGTCTTGTCAGCTGCCTAAATTTAATTAGACTTCATAACTGGGGTTAATTAAGTCAGTTAATCATTTATGTGTTGAAGTAGAGGAGAACCATCCAATCTAATTAGCAGAGCCAAATAATGGTGCAGTAGGAAGGGGCACCAAAATGAAGAATCCCTAGGTTTTAGCAGCAGCTGTTGCTGTTTAAGACAGGAATAAGATTGGTGGACTGTGACTTGTTTTATCTTTTAAAGTTAAAAATAAGTTAAAAATACAATTTTTCATGGTTATAATATTGATTGCTTTAAGCCAGTTGAGCTATTTATTTTAAATGGACTTTTTTTGAGTTTTGGAGTCTATTTAGGGCTTCACCTTACGAACAATGCATTACTTTCCAAGTCATTCTCCCCTTCAGTTGCTAATGTTGAGGGTACATGCAACTCAAACAGTTTGAAATATTTCCTGGAGACACCATGGACTTGCACATCCACGTTGTATTGTACATACTCTCAAGATGAATATTTAAAATAAGGTTCTGTATTTCTGCATTGAAGTCCTGAGAATGGTGTCTTGTTTAATCACCTGACTCTGACAGAATATTTTTTTTATTAGTATGGATTATTCCAGAACTTGTGTGAGAATAAACAAATAGTTTGTCTCATGAAGCCTGGAAAAAATAAACACATTTGTAGTAAACTTTGGGAAGGAAAAAAAAGTGTATTTATGTTCTCAAATTACTTTATATTAAATGTATCTCACATGTAATAAAACTTGTAGTTGTTCCTCTGAAACTTTGTACCGAGGATGATGCCCATTACCTATGAACTTTCAAAATTATACGTATGATTAGCAACTTCAAAATAATGTATCAAATTAATTTCTCTGACGTTTTGCTCAATAGCTGTTAATCAAAAATTACAGCTTTATGCTGACTAACTTTGTTCCACTGAAATCGTTGTGTACAAACACTGGGGAAAAATGTGCTGTATCAACCAGTGAAGGAAAAAGATGTCTCCCTTGAACAATATTTTAAAAAAAAATCTCATTTCTCTGTATGTTACTACATGAGCACGTGTGCCTGAGAACTAGAGGTGGATAAGGTTGTTCCCATTACTAATGTCATAGCTCCTTTCAATTCAGCATATTTTTCAGGAGGGAATGAGAAGGCACTCTGGGGTGCTAATGAATACATGAACAGCTTTGTACTTTTGGAAATAGCGGTTCATAATTGGATGGTTTCACGCATAGAATTGCTTTGGTGTTACCTGAAATGCCTAGGTGACGTTTGTGTTTGTCACATAGAAGTTGACATAGTTGTTAGTTCTTGGTTGGGGTAACAGAGAAACTACATCTCTCCTACAAGGTACAGTGCTTGTGTAGTGAAGCTTCCACATCTGTGCACCGTGTTTTGCACAAGTTTGATGTTATTGGCCTCAGTTTTCTGAGAGCGAAGGTCCTAATACTGAAAAGGGAATTAATTCTTGTCACTAGAAATGGAAAAACTTTACTGAGTTTCATTTCACAAAAGTATAGCTCAATATGGGCGTAAAATTGCACAAGTATTTGGCCTGTAAGAATTTTGTTTTACAATTATACTAACAAATGGTGGGGGATGTTTTTGTGTGAAAATGCTACCAAATTGGCTGTCCACTGTGAATGTAGCAGGAAAAACAAAGAATTAAGAGATCTAGGTTCTAGTTCTGTGTCTTCTATAGACTCGGTATGGTACTGGGTGGTCACCTCCCTTTCACTATCATCTGTAAAATGGGAAAGATTGTATGTCTTTGTAAAGGACTTGAAGATATATGTACTTTGAAAGTACAAGCTATTTTTACGGACAAATTTAAAGATCATTGGCATTATGATCTAGGTTTTATTTCTGTATTGAATAAAATCAAATGACATCTCAATGTATGAACAAGGAATTCCTCAGCAAGTTAAGGAAATACATTTTAACTCTATTTTGTTCATTTGTATCCCACAGTAAATGCTAGATTAAGTCTAGAAGCTGAAGACTCTAGCAGTTCTGTGAAGAATATCACAGGTAGCAGACAGCACTCAGTTTCTTTTATCTCAACATGGAAGAGCTGCAGTAAGATAGATATAAAAAGACATTGTTTCCATGGCTATTAAATGTCTGACTTTCTGAATGCGCCTGGCAATCCAGGCATTAACTGTGACTAGTACTTTTGTAATATGGACACCTGTCTGTTGAACTGTTCTTTGCACAAACTCTGATCACATTGACCATTGAATAGCAATAGTGAACAGCTATCGGTTACTACCACCTAGACCTCCTTTGAATTGGTAACCAATATTATTTTATTGAAATAAATGGCACCAGCCACTCCTCCTGTGCATCATGCTTTTTCCTTACCTGCTGCTGGTGTTACTGAATATTGTATTCTGGCAATTTTTTTTTTGAAGCTGTGGTTTCGAATACATTGATCATACTTCTTTTTCTTGTTAAGTATTAAGATGGGACTAGGGCTGTTGTAGAAAAATCCTGGATGGACTAGGAGTTTCATTTCATGTATGACACCTCAAAATCCAAATAGTAAAGCTATTCCGCAAAACAGATCTGTTCCATAAAAACTAAACATTTGCAAATATATCTCTCCCTTAAGAGCTGAAAGCCTTTAACTTCATCTTTTAGCCAGGAAGAACCTGAAAGCTTGCATCATCTAATGGAAAACATCTTTCAGCACTAATAACGTAATAAGAACAAATTGGGCAATGATCACACATAAAACAGGATAGATAGCACCCTGGGAATATGATCTCTTAACAGATTGTTAAAGGTGAGGCTGTTTACTGATTTCCAAAGAAATGCTATTTTGGAAGTGACAGCTGCAGCCTCTGCAGGGGATACTGCTGGCTTCACATTCAAATGCTGGCTTTGTGGTGCTTAAAAGAGGATTAGGTAGAACAAGAATAATGCCTAAACAGTCAAGAATGTCTCTTAAATGAAATGCAACATTGAGTGCTGTTAGAGTTTGGACAGCACTAGATTTAGTTCTTTTCTGTATTTGAAAGGAAAAAGCTAACTAACAGCAAATACAGTCACAAGTATGTTTTATTTAAAATGATCTTTGGAATATTGTTCCTTGTATTGTTAGAGATGTTTGCCTGTATTTTCTCTCATTTATAAAAATTCTACAAAACTGCGACCACGGGTATGCTATATACATTGCAGTCAGTTTGAAAAGTGGGCCTGGTGTAGTTTTTTCCAACAATATTTCACCTTCCCTTCAAAAGCTGGTTAAAAAGAAATTGAAAGAAGGGAAAAAAATCAGTGAACTTGAAGCATTTTTTTCCTGATGGATTAAATTTCATGGACATGATATTCTAGGTGAGGAGAATCTAAAATGAAGTTAAACAAACAACCCCCCCCCCAAAACCCCCAGAAATAAAACCCCCCAAAAAACCCAACCAAACAAAAAACCAACCAAACAAAAAACCCCACAACAAACCCCTAAAAAACCCATACCAAAAAACGCAAACAAAAAAAAAAACCCAAAGCCAAACAAAAACAGCCAAAATAAACAGAAAAAAACCCAAACAAACCCCCACAAAACCCTAAGAGATGACCTGTGTCACTTCCAAAGCTACTCCACTTAAAATGATTAAAGAACTACTGAAGTGCTGTTGGCTGCAACATTAAATCTCCCAGTTTATACTCATAGGCTATTTCTTATCTTCTCATCTTGTTTAATAGTTAGCATGAAGTGTTACTGGTCTTTTAAAAAACATGTATTTGAGTTGTTGTGATGGGAAGGTGGTGTTCCTGCTGCTAAAGTATGCTACATATGTTTGGCCACGTTAATTTTATTTCAATCCTTTTCTCTAGTGTCTGTAGATACCTGCCTGGAAAAATTTGGCTCCAAAGGGATGTCACATCACTTAATGGTGAAAAATAGTTTATGTCCACCTCACGGTCTTCACAGCTGAAGTCTGCTTTAGAGAAAAGGCTGCATTTTTTGTGGAAACATGGAAGGTGTTGCTTGTTTAAGGCAATGGAAGGGAGAGAAGTCATGGAAGATAGGAAATGGACAGATTGGGGCAAAGCCTGGATGTCAGAAGCATCTCACTACACAATTTAGCGAAGGCATCTCTTGACCTAACACACAAAGCAAGGTTAGCTTTCCTGTTAGCACTGCTCTGCGTGGTGTGGGTTCTTGAATTACGTTATATGGTCACAGCAATCTCTCTGCACAGCTTTCCATTTATGCTGGGGTTCTCACCAAACTTGCCTTGACTATATGATTACTGAGCAGGAGACTGAGGGTATCATGTCCTAATTATCAGTAGTTTGTTGATCTGAGCTCAGATTTTTCTCAGCCTAAATTCCAGCTAAGTCCCTATGAATGGCTGTTCTCACGGGCTGGTTCTGAGTCTTCAGAGATGTCTGGCCAATAGGAAATTCAAACCATTCAAAGAGGAATGTAGGATGGATTATCTGAGTTTCTTCTCTTTTAATCTGCACTTCAGAATTAAATGAAGAATGGAAAAGATGATTCCTTCCCTTTCACGCTTGTTGCTAGGAGTTGTAAAATAGGAGCACCTGTTGGGAACAGCCTCAGTTAGGCCAGATAGTGAAATTAAATGGGCAAGCTGACCAGCAGGAGGAACCAAGTTTCTAACAAAAAGGATAGCTAAGGCAGTAAATATGTTGCGCTGTATTAGTGTCAGTGAACAGAGCAGTTACTTGATCTCTTGAGTTTGTTTTGTACAGTAAACACACAACTTTCCCATCCTGTCAGTTCATTTTAGCATGGTAAGGAGCTACATCCACTTTGAAACTTTATAGTGTGTAAACTGAGAACTCAGTCTTTAACATCTGTTGATAAATCTAGTAAAACATTATATTTGAACCTTTCCTCTTTTTCTTCTTTTGATACTCATTAATGCTGTGAAAAGATAGCTACTAACATTTAGATTTCCTTTATTATAACACCTCCTATCGGTGTTTATAGGTTTGAATTTGTGAGTTTTTATACATTGGACGTAGTCTGTCCTTACTGAAATTTGGTGAAGAAATTATTCAGCCTTGAATGATTTGAAACTTGTGTATATGAAAAAAACCAACAACAAAACCCCAAAACACCTTGTCTCCAGATTGTCTTTATCTAAAGAAAATAAAAAGCAAGCCATATGGAGAAATTTCTGATTCTATTTCCCTGTAGCTTAGAAAGAACAAGTCAAGGTTGTTAATAAAAGCCCATTTCTAGTAGCCTTAGGAATTTGTCAGCTGTCTCAGTGATGAATCTTCCTGAAACTGAAATGATTCCACAAAATTTGAACATTTGTCAGTGCCAGTTGGTTAGAATGACAATCTTCAGAAGAAGAAGAAAATTCTTGCTTTAATTCACAGTCATATCAATTCTGTAAAGTCATAGTCAATTCTGTAAAGCATTCCATTAGTCACACTTACTGGTATAAACAAAAATGTAGTTAGATGGCTAGACATCAGCAAAATATTATTTGTGGTCACAAAATAAATAAAGTCACAAAGTAAATAAGAAGGCAGCCTTCTGCTTTTTTAGTACTTGCATGCTATTATATGTAATTTATTAAGCTAGATGAATAGCAATATCATAGGTTAGCAAAGTGGGTCCTTGAGCTTAGCTTAGTTGCTTCTTTAACAGAAAGGTCAATTTTTTTTTTTAGCTTTTTCTTTCATCAAAATATCTGTCTTCTCTAAAGGTCATGTATGTGTTTTTTTCATGGTGGTACTTAATTTTCAAAAAATTTGTTTGATAGGCACAGCTCTTTCACTGTCTTGTGTACAGATTCATAGTGTATAACATGGGGATAAATCTAAACATCAGGGAGTTTCCACTGCTAGCTGATTTGATGCTTTTCATGAAGTCTGATCTCATTCCTTTTTTTAGTAAGTGCTTCTCCTCCGAAGTAGACTTATCAATACATGATTGATATTCTCTTGGTCTTCCTGCTAGCAAGATTTAAGTACAGTTTTCAGTAGGATCTAATCTATGTCTTTTAAGTGTAAGTCCAACTCTGTGCACAAGTTTTTGCCTCCCCTGCATCCAGACTGCGTAACTGCACTCCCTGGATACGGGTAAGCCCTGGAACACTATAAGGGAGAAAAACTGATGTCTGTCCCATCCTTTCCCAAGGGCACAGCCAATACACCTAAATACAGTGTAGGTGAGATGACTATGCTCATTCTGTGTTTGCAATATAAAACTAATAGCAACATCACTGATACTATGCAGACAAGGCTGGCAATTTTTCCTTGTGGAGTCTAAATTCTCATGCAGCAAGGGTTGATGTGATATGAAGAATACTCGTGTTTGGCCTTAGAATACTACGGACAAGCCACACTGAAGTAACAGCATCTTAAAAACAGGGATATGTGGGCATGGGTTGTGTAGCAATTTGTGCTTTAGAGTGCTTTGTGGCCCACAGTCTGACTTTCAGTACATACGTAACCACTGAATTTGTGGAATTTAAAGGAACATTTTTTGTTAATTAGACCTATCCTTGAGTTTGAGGAAAAGCTTATACTGAAAAATGGTCAGTCTGGATCATCCTCTGCGTTTCCGGTGAAAACTCTGAGTGTCTGCATCTTGAAGATCTGCGAGAACTGCGTGCTGGCCCATCAGGTGGAGAACTTGGGAAAAGACTGAGAGAAGAGTGGCAAGACATCCCCAATCTTTTAACCCTTCCAAGTGTTTTTATTATTTAACAAGCTGATGCTTAGGCTTCCTGTTTCCAGAAAGAGAGAAATTGAGAGCGTATTGATTATATTGTAGCTCTAGCTAGTGTACAGTTCAGTCAGGGCACTGCTAGCCCAGTAGCAGTTTTGGCTAGACCAACAAATTTGCTTAAGGCAATGCACTATCAAAGGAGACCTTTCTACACTTCATTACAAAAAGCTTATTTGACTTTGAAAAGAGAAAAATTATCAGAAGAAAAGTTATAAATTATAATCTGAGAGAAGAGAGGAAGGCTAATTAAGAAAGTTTATTGCTTGGTTGAATCAATTTTGGAAAGATTTGGCTGCAGTGTTACCCTAGATTATATTTGTAAATACCTGAAGAAAGCTGACTTTGATTGTCAATAAACTTGAGGTGTTTTTTGACAACTTTATGAGCTCCAGGTATTTATAATGCAAGAGATAGTAGGGTGACATGGATAGTTAGAAATGAGCTGGTGGAGAACAAGTCAATGAAAAACTTAGTATATGAGAAATACACAACTGAGCCTTATTCTTACAGGATATAGGATAATAAAAAGCCTGTTGGCCAAAGTTAGGCATCTAAATTAAGCTGAGTGTTCATTAGAATTGAATTCCATACTCTTGCATGTTTTTATTGGCCAGTGTTGTCACTAACAGTCACAAATGTCCAGCACTTCTGAAAATCAGTTCTTGTATTTTGAGACCTATAACTGGCTTAAACACGTCTTCTGAGTAACTTCAGTTTTGAGAATGTTGGCCTAAAATTTATTGAATTTGCACTTTCATTAAAACGGAATAAAATATTCAGCAGCAATTATTACCTACTGGCCCAGACAAAGTCAGTGCTCATTTTCACACTTTTTTAATGTTGACTAGAAGTTGCTGCAGATACCTAATTTGAAACAAAGATAAGCAGTGCCATCTCAAACTGCTTTAGACATGTAGTGGTTTACATAAATGGAATCACATCACGGGGTGATGCAAGACAGGACATCATATGCTAAGGAAATTATAGCTTTGAAGTAGGGCACTTCAGCATATTACTGACAATATTCATTTAGTTCTGAACTAGCAAAGGGCCAAATCTCTAGCGCCTGGAAGGACAAAAATCTCCATTTTGGGACCATCTCCGACCTGCAGTTAGTTTTGTAGCTAGATACACACTGGGCAAGCAATGGGACACAGTCAAACATTTTTGAGCATGCAGACTGCAAGTTCTAACTAATAGAGTCATGAGGACTTAACCTCATTGTCCTGTGACTTAAACTGGGGGGGGGGGGGGGAGAGCA
>NW_009613735.1:40990-56168 GCF_000690535.1 Cariama cristata
AGAAGAAAAAAGGGAAGAAGAAAACCCTTGGAAAAAATTTGGCTTGGCAGAGTAAACTTAAAATATGAACATGTGGCTTTGCAGAATTTAATTAAAAAAATATAATCCAATAGTGGTGCCCTAAAAATTAAAAAGACCTCAACTTTCACATGAATCTTTCTTAATGGGAAAAGATGGCAATGCGTGTGTGTGTGCATGCATGTATATGTAAATATAATTAGATTCACCAAGTTTCGTGTTATGGTATATGCAGTTGTGATGGTACTGCAGCACAAAATCTGTAGATGCAGTTCTTTGGGACTGTCCTGATTAATGATGACAAGAGCTCAAGTTGCAGATTGTCATTCACCAACTGGGGTGGGTTTCCAAAAGACCTTCATGATGTCTGCATACTAGTTGCAGTATAGTAATGAAAGGCCTCACAACCAAATAAAAGTCATAATCTGTAATTTATTGCTGCAGGTGATCCAGTACCAGGCAGTACCTTGGTGAGCTATTTAAGGCACCCAAGCTAGAAAATTGTATCACCAGTTGAAAATGAGGAATTAGAGTTCAAAACCCAATTTTATTTTTATTTGTCTTATAGAAGCTATTTACGGGTTATCCAGGGTAAAATCAGACTTTAGCAGGCTGGTAGAAAGTCTGAACTTGTACATCTTCATTCTCAGCTATGACACAGAGGATAGAACTTGCAGGTTAAGTATATTCTGACTCATATTTCTTATTAGCTCGAAGAATTAACTGCTGTCAAAATGGTTCTTCAACTACGGTGAGCTGCTGCCCTGGTGCTGTTTCTTCTGCTTGTATAGATTATATGGGGTTTGAGCAAAACTAGTCTTCAGTATAACTGTGCTGACATCAGTTAGAGATGCATCTGGCCAGTGATGTAAAAAAAAAAAAAGTGTGAAATAGTTGAGAAGGAAAACTACAGTGCCTTAAATCTGTATTTGCAGTATTTTTTTTGTTTTGTTTTTTGTGTGTGAACCACTATATAGCAGTACAGTTTGGTGCAGGGTTTTTTATGTACTGGGGTCAGGTCTGGTTTATTGGGTCAGTCATCACGGGAGAAGCCACAGTTCTGCATAAAATACAGAGAAAATACCTTAGCAGGAAGGACAGCTTTAAATGTGGGGACCTATGAATGAGCCAGGGATCCCATATTACAGCCTCACAAACCATAGCCGAAGAATTACTTCTGTAAGGCACAGTAGATATCCCTAAGAACCTGTATGAAGCCAGGTCGAAGGTGCAAGTAACATATTAGATTCTGTGCATCCAGTGGATCCATTAAAAAAAAGTATAACAACAAAGAAACAGTAATTCTTCACTGGTTATACTTTGCAGTTGCTTGTATCATATGGTGGTGTTTAATAATCTGTAGTTATTTCTGCAAGCAATTTATCTAAACCTTTCTTGAATCATGTAAAATGTTGACATCAACAATGTCATGCACTGAGGAGTTCCATAATATAATGATGTTGAGTGAAAAAACACCTTCTTTTCTTTGTGTTAAAACTGTTCCATGTGTCATGTAAACTGTTGACATCAACAATGTCATGCACTGTTCCATAATATAATGATGTTGAGTGAAAAAACACCTTCTTTTCTTTGTGTTAAAACTGTTCCATGTGATGTTCTGTAATTCTTGTGCTGGGAGATATGGTGAAAATTGCTCACTGTTCCCCCTCTTCTTGCTGCTCTTGATTTTATATGTGGTCTGATACACGAGTTGACTACAGTATCTGGAGTTTTCTCTCTGGCTGGAAAGTTGTGTTCAGTACAACAGGCTGTAAATTTAGACTGCATTAGCAGCCCCATACCACCTTCCAGCCTGGACATTCCCTTAATCTTACCAGGACTAGGACTGCCCGGTACCAGATATTTTTGTTTTCTTTAAAGGGGAAGTGAATTACCTATACTTATTTTGCATCATCAGTGTGCGCAAGGGGAGATGCCATACTGCACACTAATTTCCTCACAGGACAAGCTGTAGACACCTCACTCCAAACCTATGTTCCATGGTCACTAGGGCCCTGAAATCTGAGAGATGGTCAATATTAAAGGAAAGATGGTCAATATTAAAGGAATAGTTGGAAATACTTTTTCTTCTGTGTACCAAGCTATGGGTGATCATTTTGGTTGCCAGAATAAATGAGGTGGATGTTCACTGTGGAACATTTCACTTTCAAACAAATAATGTAGTAGGATTTTGAAATGATTTAAGAATCCTTTGATCAGTAACATGTACAATTACTGAGGATTAAGTATAAAAACCAAGCCCCGGTGATCTTGGACTGAAGTCAGGAGTGGATTTTTAACCTAACAAAGGACAATTTGCTAGCTGTTCCAAGGTGGAAGGATTTATCTCCTACTGAAATACTTGGTGCTCCTAACTGCAAACATTTAGACTTGCCAGAATAATGGCCTAATCCAGGATGGATACTTCAAGCTGCCAGACTGGCTCTGAGTACTTCAGGCAGCCTGGCTGGATGCCACAGTTTGAGGCTATCCATTCTCCTGTGTCATCTGGCTTTCTTGCTTTGCTTTGTTTCCATTGCAAAGCAACAAAACAGGATTACTTTTTTAGTAACTGATGATGTGGGAAAAATCCCCAGCTCACTAAGTGCAAGAGATTTTTGGAGAAGTGTTCCTTCAGACAAGCAGGCCATCTGCAATATGGGGACTTACGAGAAATGCCCCATTTCCATTATGGAATGGCTCTTACAGAAGGAGACTTTATGCTGTTTTGCATTCTGTTTTGACAGGATGAAGTTAATGGAAAAAGCTAATAATTTGCTGTGCCTATTAGTGGGAGAAAGCAACAGGTAAGTTATCATATGTTTCCAATAAGCTACCTTCGGTTTTAACTGCCTTTTTAGCAAATGTACACTGAGGTTTCTAGATTTTATTAGTTAAAACATTAAAGCCGTTTTTCATTGGTGTATCCGCAACACTTTTCTGAAAGTAGCACTGCAGAGTGTTATCGCTTTGCAAAGAGGTTCATTGTTTTATAGAGAGAGAACTGAGACACAGACTTTGACTGCACTGGCCAAGACTTTCCTGTGGTGTCCCCATAATTCTGGTTTCAAGATGTACATCTTGCCATTTCCACCCCACACTTTGATTTCCCAGCAAGGTGAAATGACTTGCTTACCGTCAACAGAACAGGCTGATAGCAGAGCCAAGCAGAGACCCCAAACCCCTAATTAAAGCCAATGTTCACTTTGGTGCAATGTCAATGCAAAGCATAGAAGTGCAGCTGAACAGAATAGCCTCCCTCTGCTCCATCAGAGTTTGCTGTCTCCTTGCATAACTTTCTCTGTGTTATTTTTTGTCAGCTCTCCATGCAAACTTGGATCTCTTTGGCCTTCCTTGCATGTGTTCTTTTAATGATTAATTTCTACTGGATTCCTTATAATGAATAAATGTGATGTGTTATGGCAATGTATAAAAGACTCGTGCCTGTCATGGATGCTGGCTAAAGTGCACATATGTGATCTTGGCCCCTAGAAGATATATTCTCAAGAAATGTGATGTGTATTTAGATTATCTTTTATTTCTTCCTCCTCATGATCTACCACCTTTTTCTAACAGGTAGTAATCCCCCCTGATAAATAACCTCATAACCTACCAGAAACAAAGAACAAATAACTGCCTCACAGGCTGCTCGATAAAGCCAAACTTCTAAACAACACAGTATTTTCTTAACAAACATGACCTCTTTTTAATCTGGTAATATCCAATGACATAGTGATTTTTATAAAAAAAACCTCATCCAGATAGCTTTAAGAAATTAACATTTTCTTAAACTGTTGTTGTCTCTCTTTCTTTTAATCTCCTTTTCTTTCCTAGATTAACAGTAAGCAATTATTTCCTAGTTCTTTCCAGAACCCAGAGTTTGAACTTGTAGTTGTTTTGGTGACTGGTCGTTCAGCTCAGATACTGGTTGGTGTGCAAGTGAATTGCTCCTACCCGTGGCCATGTTTGTACTAAAACCAGTGCACAAGCAGAGAGCTCTGAGCTGCTGCTAACCATGACTGTGCTGGAAGAGGAAAGCGTTGGCCTGTGTTGACAGATCACTTGTGTTTGTTAGCCTTTGCTAGAGCATAACTACACACCAGTGGGTCCTAAGCAGGTATTGCCATGCAGGTGCTGCATTTTGTGGGTGTACTGGCACTAATGCGAGTGTGTGTTTGACATAATCCTGCCCAAGGTCATGCAAAGTAGACACCTGAGTGAACAAGGGATTTGGGGAATGCAAAGATAGCAAATTTAAGTAGCAATTCTAAATACAATTTTTCCTTCCCGTTTGTGTGCTGTTTTGCTTAGGAGCTCCGTAAGGCCAGAGAGTGCCTTTGCTATGTCTGTACAGTGTCTAGTACAAGACCCATCCTCTGTTAGAACCTGTAGAAAATACCAGGATATAAATAGTAATACAAAATGCTTCACAGGACAGAAAAGCTCAGATTAGGAGAAAGGCAAGCAAATATTATAGCCAATATAAAACTGGAAAAAAGGAAGCCAGGTGCCATTGTCCATGCTCGTAGCATGCACTAGCATACTCGCTGACAAGATAGTGTAAGACTGCAGTGCCTCTGTATGACAGACAGGTGCACTTACATGCACACTCACCCACAGGCTGTGTGTTGGTTCAGGCAGACTTGGAGAGCTCTTATTACAGAACAAATACGAACAGTGCCCCTCTTCTTTCTATTCAGTAGCTGAGCTGGAGAAGTAGGTGATAGTATAGCCTCTTCTGTTTCTAATTGTTATTTGTCGTGTTCAGATTGTAAACTGCAGGAAAGTTCCTGCCCTTCAAAATTTGCAATTAAAATAGCTTAGATGTGGAGACAGTTGGATACCACAACAATCTGTGAGAGGATAATTTTTCCTATCGTTGAGATGATTCATTTATTTTGTTGTGTACTGAGAAAATAACACCTAGACGTTTTGTTTCCATCAGTTAATCTCGCTCTGCAAAGATCAATATAATTTACAGGGTCTTGGAGAAAGGGACTGGCTTTTCCAGTGTTACCCAGCTAAAGGGCTAGAGCAAAGATTAGAACTCCAGTATCCTGCGTACTGTCTCAGTGCTCTGTTTACTCAGCCAAACTCTTGGTTGGTGGGTGCAGAATGGCACAGAAAATAAGATGACACATCAGAAATGCCCGTTCAAGGGACAGCCTTAGTCTTTACAATTCAGTGACAAAGGACAAGCTGGATAATTCTCTCTGTTCTGCAATGAATGTGGGGGTGAGTGAACCTTTCTTGTTATTGCCACAAGATCCCATCGCTATTTGGCATTCCTCATCCTTGTCATTATTCAGTGGCTGGCAAATGGACTTGCTGAATTCTGGACTGACCTACTAGGCTTTATGTTTTATTGATGTCCTATCGTTTTCATGACTTCAGAATTCTCCATTTGCTTTAATTAGTTGAACCTGAGTTCACAAACTCAGAGACCTTTTAAAGCATTTGGCAAGCTGCACGAAAGTGTCACAGCAAAAGTCTGTGAAGTGCACAATGTAATCCATGTTGAGAACACAGGGAGGTTTTATAGATACCTTTTTAAATCTTGAATATAGACGGGGGCGGGGGGGGAAAGCCTACTCCTCTGCTGAGCATCCCACAAAGAAACTCAGGGTGAGCTTTCCCAGGTACTTAGTGTAGACCTAATGCAGCTCTTGTTGGTTTAAATCAGAATGGAAATAGTCCGAGTATCAAAGATCTCTCCCCGACTTACAAGTTTCTCGGTGTCTTGTCCAAAGCGCTCACCGCAATGTCGCTGTGATTCCACCTGTTTGTTCTAGTGAGGTCAATGTGCTGTGCAGGGTATTGATATACAACCAAAAGCAAATGGGTTCCCGTGGGGTAACAAGCAGCTGTCTGCCCACTGAGCCTGTACGGTGACGTGCTTGCCACACGTCATGTGGTCACCATGGATGTGCTCAGTCACCTCGGTTATGAGGGTGGTGTAAGCTAATCACAGCTGCTTAACGGGGGGAAGCTAACAACAAGCATTTGGTCATGTACTGAAACTTATGGATGATAACTTACTATGTCATAGTAACTTGTTGACTTTGAATTGCTTACTGTGTTCCCATTGGCATACTTAATGAGTACTGAGTAGGGACTGTGTTGTGTTTGGGTGTCGTACTGCAGAGGCTCTGTGTTTCAGTACTTGCCTGCCCTTATTACCAGAGCAGACTGAGGAAGTGCGATGTTGATGTATGGGCAATCTGTTGCTCAAGTTGCAGCTGGTGCCCAATTATAATTTTAAGTCTATTGGACATTGCATTGTATTTTTAATTGCCTGTACTATGTTTGCAAATCAAATGCTTCCCAGTGTTAGTTCACCAACAAGTAACTGCCATTAAGGAAAATAACCATCATCCATGAGCCTTGTGGATTTTGCCTCTGGTATCACTGTTCTAAATCAACACTGTGCTAACTAGGCACTGAAAGTGTAGGTACAAGTCTTTTGAGGCTTTATGGAAATACAGTGACAAAAATAAAAGGTCGTGATCAAAAGACCAGAATAATTGCTGTCATACAGAATTTAAAATATTTAAGATTTACTTAATAAATATTTAAATACATTAAAGCCTTTGATATTGAAGTGGTTGTGCTTAGCAGAAACTATTCCAGGGCTGGTATCTGAATTTCAGGTCAATTTGACTCCAGACTATTAATTTGCACTCTGGGTGACTGCATCTGTTTCATTCCCTAGTGATCATGATGGCTCTCATCCTTTTTGCTGTCCTGTAAACTACTTGGTTCTGTTTGCTCCACTCAGTTGCTGGCTTGTTCAGATCTTAATGGTACAAAATGGGCATCATGAAAAGAAGCAGCTGATGGCATGTAGAGTTTCAAGCGGAGTCAGAGTAAGCTGTGCAAGGCGAAATCCCCAGCTGAGGCAGATACTCTTCCAACCTTGTGAGAAGATGGTGACTGTACTGAAGATGTTAGATTGCTTGTGTTATCGTATACCTTGAAATTCATTAATGCAAATTGGGACTGGAAGCCTAGCTTAAAGATGGGAAGCAGGCAGTTTAGCTCAACTTTATGACTGCATGGGTAAATAATGTGTTGCTGATTCTTAAAGGCACAATAAATAGAAAGGACACTTAAAAAATTGTTGTTGTTAATGTAATTGGAACTTGAGGAATCCTAGAACCTCTGGGTTGAATTGCATCTTGTCTTATATTGCTTGAGTGGCCAGCTTTTGAAGAGAAAGGAATTGCAGAAGGAACTAGCTGGAAAGGAATATGGACCGTTGGAGGCTGCCTCTCGTATAGAGCTGGAGTGAGCATCTGACTTCCCTGCTCCTCTGATCTCCAGCTGCTTCTGTGGCAACAGGTCTCAGGCTGCTGAAAACGGAGTAGAGGAGAGTCTGGAAACAATTGTTGGTTTAAATCACTTAGTTTTTGCAGTCTGACAGCTGTTCCTGTGGCAGTAGCAGCAGGTAACAGAGCAGTTAGGTTCCCAGTTGTCGGATTTGCATCCAGCTACTAACTGACAGCTGAAAAATCTCATTTTGTGTTAAGAGCACCCTCAGGCTTGTGGATCTGAGAAATGGGAGGTGGCTTTAAACTGTTTATTAGACAAAATAACACGCCTGTCTCTAGGACAATATAGAAGGGGGATGTTAAGGGAAAAAAAAAAAGGGTATTTTAATACTCCAAGAAGTCCTCACGCTTCTTGGTGGAGAGCACAAAGCTGGTCTTCACATGGTGATACATGGTTGTAGGTATGTGTATGTTCAGCTCCTGTAAAACTAACTGTAAGATTTCAAATCCACTCACCCTTGAGGTTTCAAAGATAAGCACTTAATGTCAGTTTTTCTGGTTTCCTGTTAAATCTTGGTGAGTCTGTAGGGAGTGGGAGAAGAAGGAGAAAAGGTGTTAAAAAAAAAAGTCTGTATAGAAGACATAACAAGGGGAATCTGTCACAGTATGTAGCTCAGATTTTCATTAAAAGGAAATAAATACTGGCAACACTTTCAAGTGTTTAGGAAAGGAATTTGCAATATTTGCCAATATTTGTAGCTCCTATTTCTGCAAAAATGGATTTCAAGTATACGTTTGCTTTACCTGTGGACTGAAACCTCTATCGCTTTTGTTTCTAACGTAACCATTGTTCATGTTCTTGTTTGCCTTTCACGACTTGGTCTGCATAAGTAAAACTGAGAGGCATCATGTCGGATTCAGTCTCTAGACAGCTGGAGAAGCCTTGAGCTGACCAGAAGCAGCAGTGGAGGTATTTTATAGGAAGTAGACACAAACCCAAAACTCTGTGTCAGGGGTGTTAAGGCCACATCGTATCTTGCTGATACTATGATTTTAGAAGTGTCATACTTGAATTGTGCAAAAACAGCTGTTGATTTTGAGACGTTGTAATAATGTTTTGAAAAGTGAGGACATCTTAAAAAATAACACCAGGGTTTTTTTCACTGCTTCTGAATTTTACTGTGTGATTCAAGAGCTTATGTCCTATGGCAAACCAACCTGCGTTGGATTCCAAACTCATTAGGTGCAGTATCTACTTGCCAGCTATTTCTCTCTCATTCAAATCCCTCTCTAAAATCCACATCTGTCAGAAAGCTTTAGAAGAGGTAAGCTAATTAAAATGTTACAGTGAAATAATTTTACTCACCAATCTGCCTATGATTTTACAGAGGCAGGAAAGTCTTATTGGTAAGATACTTCAGTGTTTTAAGTTCAACTTTCTGTCATCTCAGCTTTACTGAGTTCTTGAATACAGAGTTCACAAGTCCTTTGTGCCTTGCAAGATACCTATGGCATTTACAGGCAAGATATGATCAGTTGTGCTAATTAATAAAAAATTTTGGTAGGTGTTTCAAATGTAATTTTTCTCTTTATTAGTGTTACACAGATAATATCAGTCTTATGCTGAATGTAGCTTCTCCATAATTTTTTGTGCTGATTTACTGTATAAAGATTAAGGCTTCTATTTTTCTCTCAGATGGCTCTCAATCTGCTGTTCTACATATGAATCTTTTTTGCTTTCCATTTTCTCTGCCATTTCTTTGATCTTTGCTCTATTTTGCAATTTAGACAGTTTTCATTCCCCTAGATAATGTGCAGTGTTATAATTTTTCTCAGGAGATATGCAGATTTCTTTTTAAAGGCCCCAGAACAATTCTGCAGCATGAATCTGACAACTCTGTGGAAATGCCAAACCTCAGATTTGCATATCATATGATTTCTTCAATTTTGTATCCCTAATATCTCATGTTCACAGTGCAACAACATCTATGCAAATAGTAAAGTTAAAATGCAGAAGTCGAATAAAATTGCCATTCTGCAGATACCTCCCACCAAGAGTCAACCTTAGCTCAGTGGAGCAGCTCCTCTGGTTGTCTTAAATCCATTGCTTGAAATTGCTAGAAACAAACACAAAGGCAATTGTAGAAATAGTGAGTTTCATTTAAAAAAAAAAATTGGATTTGGAGAAGCATTTGGCGGAATTTTAGGGCAGAGACTTACTGGGTGACTTCAGCACTGGGTTATTCTTGAGATTTGATGCTGCTGCTTCCCTGGAAACTCTGCAAGGGAAAGGAAGAATTTCCTCTGCAGAGAGGAAGACTTTGAAATCTAAATGTTTTAGTGGAACTGTAAAGCTGTTCCCTTCCTGGCTCTAATAATTGTATTTTTAGAGTGAAGGAAGTTGTCACAGAGGTTGTATAAACCTGAGGATAAGTTTATAATTAAAAGACTAATTGGAAAGTTCTACCAAGTGCATTGAAAACTCTTACCTGGCTGTGTATTGAGAGGACGATGAAGATGGGGACCCTATTATTTTTCACTTCCTTCTTCCAGCTGACCTGATGGAATTTCTAACAGCACAGGCTTGAGCCTTCAAAACACAAGATTTTGGACAATGGACACTAATCTGCTTATGGGTTTTGTTACTGTGGCCTTTAGATCACGTAACTGAGCTTGTTGGTGTTCATGCTGTAAACTTTGCCTTGATACGAGGGAACAAATACTCTAGAGATTCTTTTGTAGGTGACACCAGTCTGTATTTCAAGAGGTGTTGGCTTGCCCCTCGCAGTATTCTGAAATGAGACATTTTATTAATTTTTTTATCATCTGTTTTGTATATTTAATACAAATAGAAGCCTGATATTATTGATGTAATCCTAAGGACAGGTGGTTTCCCAAGTGAGTGACCATCTGTGTTAAGTTGCTAAAAGAGTCTAAGATTCAGAAAAGTTTATGGATCTCTGTTGTTGACTGTTTTGCTTAAAGGGTCCTTTGAGTTGTGTTTTGCTGTTGGTAAGTATTTGGTCAATATATTGATAGTACTGGTTGTTTTGTAGCACTTAGAAGGATATTATGGAGGGTGGCCACATTTTCATCTCTCATTTTAGGCATTTGGTATTAGAAGAGGATTATTACAAGGTAGCTTTCTTTTCAGTGTGAGTGATACAGCTAAATATTTGTTTGTTTTAATTCTTCTTTTTTCTTTTTAAAATAATAGGTATTAGTGTGCCATAGTTTCTTTCAGCCAATAAAACTATTGTTAATGGAGAAGACAGAAGCACGGAAAAATGAAAGCAAATTGTAGATAAAAAGCGCATTAGACTTAACTTTCTGTCCTAACTATTCAGGCTTGATGTTAGCTACATCTTGCACAAGGGTTTCAGGTAGATGATACTTTTGTTTTAAAAATGGATTTTATGAAGAGTAGGATATTTGTGTAGTTGCAGTACTGTAAGACAATGAATGTTCCACTTAACAGACTCTTACAATAAAATCCCTTATTTTTGTTGTGAATGGTATGCTATATACTGTTTTTCCTCTTCACACTGCTTTCTTTACTGTCTTTGCTTTAGTAATCTTAAACTTGGTGGAAGCCATCAGGATGTTCTTTTGCTCAAAGTGAAAAAAAAAAAATTAAAAAACCTTTTGAAGTGGATTTCTAAACTATAACAGTAATGGCTTCTAGAAGGAACACTGTGTAGATGATGAAAAGAACTGATTAATATCTCTGAATACTTGAAGTGAGGACTGATAGCCAAGAGCTGACAAAGAGTGATTCAAAAATGAAAATGAAGCTGTAATATATTCAAAGAAGTGAAATGGATATTAGTTGGGAGGGGAGGGGGAGGTGATGTATTAATTTTGACTTCTAAATTAAAAAAAAAAATCGGGAGCCAATTATCGCCCAGTTGCTCCAGGCTGGATTTCCAACGTGATACATAAAAATGGCAATTATACACATTATATGCACTTAGAAAAACAGGACTAATCAAAGATCACTTCTGCAATTGCCTGCAAGGTCTGACTGGCTGGATCCCAAGTCCAATATCCACTGGGAAGGGGGGAGAGAGGAGTGGATTTATGTATTGTGTTAGCACAGTCAAAAAAGATACGGGGAAATAGAGACTTGATTCGCAAACCAAAATTGTGAACTTTGCTTAATATCAGGGCTTACAAAAGGTGGTGTGTGTTATCTGCATGTTGGGTATAAAAAATCTGGAATTTTCTTTATGGAACCAAAGGGAAACGACTTGCCCAGTAAGGCCCTGGGAGGAAACAAAGATCAGGGGGTAAAAAACCACACCTGGTAATCCTCCTGATAACTATGATCTAACTGGAAAATACTTGTCTGTTCTTTGGAAGCACAGTTTTGATATATTTTTTTCAAGTCACTGACAGATTTCCACTGGAAACCATGTTGATTTTCTCCCACATTGGCTGGGAGGTTACTCAGGAGCCAGAGCTTCTATGAGCTGCTGTTGCAGTCACATCTTGCCATGTGAACCATCCCAGAGCCAGTCACTCCTCACTTCTGGGCAGCTGGTATGGGGTACTGCTGGTCCTTACCACTTGGGGAGCCTGTCACGGGAAGGTGTGGGTGCTCCTTTTTCCAAGGAAGTCCTTGTGGGAGGACTGTGCTAGACCAGAGGTGCAGAAAAAAGTACAGAGAAGGAACATCTCTTAGTGGATTACCTGTGGATGATCTTTCATATGTTCCTGTTCTCCCTTACCAAATAAGTAACTACAGAATGCTAATGATATGTGAGCTGGAGTTACTCAGCCTGAGAACTACTGAAAGTTTCTCCCATTCCTATGATTTTGTGAAGTCTGTCTAAATACAGAGAAGAAAAGACTGAAGTTCCAGGTACTACAGCTAGAGAAAACAGGGACTTTGTCATATCAGCTGAGGAGACCAGGCTAAACGGAATTGCAGCTATAGGTGAGAACTGAGAACAAGGGTCACAGTTAATAGGGCTGTTGACTGTAGAATGGACTTTTGAGGTGCCTAGTCTTGGTATGACACAGTGAGGTGTGCTGCAGGCTCTGTATTGGAAACCACTTGCGTTCTCCACCTGGGCTTTGGAGTCATTGTGGGAAATCCTACAGCAATAGTCTGTTCCTCTTTTCATTGACACAGTACAGAAGTGCGGAAACTTGCCTGGGGGCTTAATATCTTCATCATGACAAATTCCTTAGAATAAAATTGTAAGAAAGTAGGTAGCTGGAATTTGGTACCGGAGAGATGATACTCAAGGTAAGGGTGACTATAGTGTTTGTGCTTATAGAAGGTAGAATTTTCTCTTCATCTGCCTGTTTTCCCCAGGGAGGTGGTGGAGTCACCATCCCTGGAGGTATTCAAAAAACGTTTAGATGTGGCTCTTCAAGACATGGTTTAGTGGACATGGTGGCATCAGGTATACAGTTGGACTTGATGATCTTTGAGGTCTCTTCCAACCATAATGATTCTATGATTCTAGGTGCTGTATTCAGACATTTGGGTGTTTTCCCCCCACAGTTGATTACACACAACATAGGAAGAGTTCATTTGCATTGCATAGGCACCATTCTGATTTGTGTATAATGAGTAATCCTAAATGAAGGCTTAACACATAAGTCAGCTAGTCAACAAAACACACACTAAAAAAAGCTTGTCGCAGTGAAACAGATATTGGTCTCTGATTTGGGATAACAGAAACAGTATGGCAATGTCTAGCACAACATGGTTGCCCCAGTACAAAACTTGCTTGTGCTGGTCCTGGGTCACTTCTGCTACAGTAGATATGTTTATTAAATATCCATCATATTATACACAGTAGGAACCATGATATTGTATTTATAGGAGTACAAAGAATTTATAATTTAAACAAAATAATACAATATATTCTCAAAAACACGGAGAAACTTGCTGCGTGTAACCTATGCTTTAGTACAGCAGAAGTATGCTGTGTAAAATCGGACTTCACAAAAGGTTTTGTTTTTCTGGTTTGTGTGTTGTGGTTTTGCATGTGTTTTTTTTTTTACTGGTGCATTGAGTGCTGAGAATTACTCTGACTAGTTACACTCCAAAGAGAAATTCTATTGTTAATATACTGTTATCACAATTCATATTATTCCACTTCTTCCCCCAATTTCTTCTTTATTCCCAAGATATAGTAGGTGAAGTCTATCGAAAATTCTCCATGAAGCATGCTAAATGATTTTCTGCTATTTACACTACTATACACCAATAATTTTATAATCTGCATGCATATTCATATATAGCTGTGATAAAGTGCACGCTTGTGGAACTAGGAGAGCAGGATTTGATTTGTTTTATTGAGGACAGTAGGTTGGGCTGTTTTCACCAGATCTTCTGAATCTGTTAAACTTTGGAAAACGGACTTGTTTTCTTCAGGCTGGTCCAGAATATCCAATTAATATTTTAGTGACTTAAGTGCATCTTATAATAATCCGTCTCCTGGAGCTGCCTTAATTGCTCATAGAAAAATAAGTTTCTGCCATAAAAAAAAATGTATTTTGGGACTGGAAGAAGATGAGCCTGGCAGTTCAGAATGCTGAACAGATGGTGGTGCAGAGTCCTGGACTGCAAATTCAGCTGTGCTTTGGGGTGTCTGCAGATTAGGCCACCCCTTTGGAATGCTGCAGAGCCAACGAGGATCCATTCAGGACCCTTTTATAATAGCTGATGTTGCATCCTATGTTGAACCACAAAAATAGCAGTTGTTATTTTCATTTTCAGATAATAATAGTGCCACATAAACTGCTGGATCTGCCTTCTAGCTGTGAATATAGGTAATCAGATGCTACCTAGCAGCTGTGCTTCTGTGGGAAGTTACTGTAAATATCTCAATTAAGTATATTCATTCTTTGGATAAGCAGTGTTTGAATAACGCTGAAATATATTAAGGTTTCATGTTGTTAAACTGGAAGCAAACTCATGTATTTCATTAATACATACGAAAGTATTCTGTTAATGCAACATTGTAGTTTATGCTAAATAAAATAGTTTCTTTAGACTTTATGTAATTACTGTAAGTGCTCAATACTTGGACATCTTAAAATCCACTAGTGTGTAATAAAAATGAAAATCTGTAGCTACTTTGTTCATACACAACTGAGGCTTAGATATTATTCTCCCACCAATGATCATTTCAAATTGCATCTTCCTCAACATCTGGACAAGAGCAGAGACGAAGAAGTTTGTGGACATAATAGTACACTCTAAGCATGAGCACAGTTAGATTATTTCATGCAACTGATAAGCAAGGATAGAACAAATCTGAGTCAATCTTTCAAAAGAATGTTATCCTTGCACCCTGCTTCTATAATTAAAAGAGCATCCAAATCAATTGCTTCTATGGATTGGAACTACAGTATTTGAAAGAAAAGGGCAATTTCTTAGCTTAAAACCAGTATCATATCATCTGTACCCACAAAATCTGAGAAGTGGGTCAAAAATCACTAATATGTTTTTGATAGCAGTCTCATTTGAAGACAGTGACTTTAGTCTTGCCTTAACTGTAAAGTCACACCCAAGAGCAATTCCCTAATGAAAAATGATGGTATTCTCTCTGCTACCTCTAGCTGAGGAGTGGTTTTATGATATATATGCCCATATAGAATGTGTAACACTAATTTTAAAAACTAGTAGGTCAGAAAATCAAAGCTGGAGTTCTGTAAGCAAGTGTAATACCATCCTCTCTTTCTACAGTTGTGTATAATGCTTTGTATTTAAGGATAATAACTTTCAAGGACAAGTATTTCCTGGCAATTGCTGACTGGCTGGAGGAGTTGGTGCTCTTGGTATTGCCTGAGGTACTTAACCTAGCTGGTCACTAAATGATAGGGATTGTCTGATCTGGAAGTAGTTATAAAAGAGAAATATATAT
>NW_009613736.1:0-571 GCF_000690535.1 Cariama cristata
GTCCCGCAGCTCTGCCTTGCCCCGCTGCCAGCTTTGCAGCCCTGCCCCAGGGTTGCCCCCCGCTCCCCCCCAGCGCCGAGCCGCGGGCAGGCTCCTATTTGATTTGGAAAGCCGTGCGATGCCTGTTAGAAGCGTGATGTTCCCTCTCCGACGCAATCCGGGAGGCAAGTGCCAGCACCACGGTGCCTGGGGAGCGGCCGAGGCGGCCGGTGCCTCATCCCGTTCCCGGGTTCCCGGGCTGGCACCCCCTTCCCTACATAAACAAAACACACCGCTTCGCCAGGGCTCCGGCACTGTTTTGACCTTGCAGATGTGAAACTCAAGGGCTCAATTTTCTGGCTATTTAGATGCAGAAAGATTGTGATTATGCCAAAATAGGCATCTTGGAGGCGGCTGCATGTCGCTGAACCCTTTCCTGTACCTTCTGGGTTGAGCAGAGGCTGCAGAGCATCCAGCCGGGACGGAGCTCAGCCAGCCTCGGGTTCTCTGCTCCCTTCCCCATCCCACCAGCATCAGCCCTTGCGCACATCATGAGAGGCTGCCGGGATGCAGGATCCGGTGCCGGAGGCAG
>NW_009613736.1:616-1163 GCF_000690535.1 Cariama cristata
CCACCCCGGCAAAGAGCAGGGAGGCAGAGGGCTGCGGCTCCGGGCAAAGTGAGTGGTGCAGAAAGCAGAGCTATAAACGATGCCCTTGGGTTGAAGGGGTGCAAGAGAGCCTGGGGGGCTGCAGGGGCGGCTGCTGGCATCGGCAGGAGGAGGACCCACGTTTCCTGCAGGTTTAGCATCGATGGTGGCCACAGCAGAGCTGTCCCTGCTGCCGCGTTTCCGTCTGTGCAATGGGATTCCTGAGGTGGATCTCTATTTCAGAGCATCCTTGGAAAAGAAGAGCTGGGAAGGCTCCAGAAGGCCTCGGCAGGGCACAGCCGCGGGTGTCCCGGAGCCTGGCACCCAGCTCCTGCCCCCACGGGCGAGGGTGTCACCACATCTGCTTCTCCCGGTTCTTCTCGCTCTTTCATGGGCTGTGCTCGATACTGCAACAGGACTGAGTGATTTTCTTTTTCCATTTGCAATCAACTGAGCGAGTCCTGAATTTTCCGGTTTCATCATTTCAAAACGAAGCTTCTGGGTGTTACCTGCAAAGGCAGGAGAACGG
>NW_009613736.1:1313-9897 GCF_000690535.1 Cariama cristata
CAGGCACCATCCCAGAGGCACCGCGCTGTGCCTGGATGCGCCTGTGCCGGCTTGAGCCCCGCCACGGCCGGCGCAGAGCTGGCAGCAGCGATGCGCTGGGGACCTGGGGATGTGGGACCGATCCTGGCATCGGGGCACTGCGTCTCATCCTGCTGCATCCTCCAATGTCATCGCAGCCATAAGCGTTCCCAAATTTCTCCTAACACCATTCCGGCTTTCCCCCTCCACCTCCCTCCATCCCAGCTCCCTTTCACATCAAGCGGCGCAGACCCTATTTAAAGTCTTATTGTAGACACAGCAGTTCAGCCTGAATTTTACTTGAGCACGTGAATAAAAAGAAGCTTTTCACAGAGTTTCAAGCTGCACGTGTTAAAAAAAAAATAAAAATAAAAGATTAGGAGGAGGACAGGGTTGCTGCCCTGGTCTGCAGCCACCACTCCTGGTGTCGGGTCCTCTCTCTGCTCGACACAGAGGGCTGCGGTCTCGCCCCGAGGTGCGCCGGCAGCTCCCCTGTGCGTCGAGATGAAAGGACAGCTCACAATCGCTGCTTAAGGCCGGATAAGTGTTTTTCCTCAAAATTATGGGAGAGGAAATTCAATATTTTTTTAGGACTTGGCTTTGCATAATAATGACTGGCGCGGGGAGAACAATTCGGTATTCACGCTCAACGCAAACAAGCACCTTCCAATAACCTCACACCTCCGGTTCCAGCCCGGCCACGGGTCAGGCACCGACCTGTCCCCAAAGGTCACCGGCAGTGCCGCCGTGCCAGCACACGCTCCCGAGGCCACCTGTCTCCCGTGGAGGGCAGAAGGGTGACAGCGCTGTGCTGCGTCCACCTACAACCGCAGATGCCCCTGAGATGCTTCACAACGCTGAGAGATGCAGGACGCACAAATACAGATACAGATTTTAACGCAGCGTAGGGGCTGGGGAAAGAACGAGGATATCCTCCGGGAAGAGGAGAAAGGTCTCTCACCATCGTGGTGGGAAGAGGAAGGGGAATGGTGGGAGGATGGCAGCTTTGCCCATTTCTGCTGGCACAGAGACCCAAGCCCAGCAGAAAGGCAGGGAGAGCCATCCAGAGCATGACTTTGGCCAACGCTCCTGAGAGGTTTCACACCCACGGAGGACAAATCTAAGTCACGTCAAACGAATGAAGACAAGGTGGTTTCAGCCACACAAAAACCCCTCAGGAAGCTGAAGGTGGAGACTGGAGCCCTGCAGCCCCACGTCGCACCAGACCCCACTTTTGGGGATCTCTCCTCAAAGGTGTCTCACCATGGCCATGCTCTTGCATGAGCCCAACCCGCTCAAATCCTCCACCATCGTGGCACCCAGCCTGGGTCCACCGGAGCCTGGCCCCAAAGGCTGAGACCCTTTTTACAGGTATTTCTGAAGAGGAGCAGGATAGTCCAGCATCTCCCCACCTCCCAGAGGAGAGGGACCTCCATCTCTCAGCAGCTGGACCCACGGCGACGTGAGCTCTCCGCCGAGGGCAGCCAAGGCACAGAGTCTTATTTACATTTCGATAAACACTGACACATCTTTTGGAGCAGCAGGCAGCTTTCGAAACACACAGCAAAGGGGAAAATGAGCAGCGAGTTCACCAACCAAAACTTTCAGGGAGAAAATGAGCTCAACGGAGCGTAGGTAAGGGACTGGAGTCCACGTCCCTGATCTCATTTCTTCCTTCACCTAACCTTGGTTCTTCTCATCTCCATCTTTTGCCATTTATTCCCTCTGCTCCCCTGCAGCCCTTTCTGAGCAGCTGCCCTTTGCTAGTAAACAGCCGCAGCCCCAGGGCCAGCTTTCGCAGCACTAAAAGCCCACTTATTTCTGTTTGTCTTGACAAAACAGTAGCAGATTTGTGCTATAAATCCCCATTAATGGAACAATCTACGTTGGCTTGTTCCCATTAGCACTTTCCAAACGAGAAGAGGTTTGTGTGCGCGCACATGCGTGTGAGTGTGTGCACATATCTCCCTCCCGCCAGGGCTTTCAATTCAAGATCTTCCCACTAAATGTCAATATTCATAAGTAGAATCTAAATATTTCAAATCCCGACAAATTTAAACATACAAATGTCTTGTTGAGTCATTTCCTAGAGGGCCTATTTCAAACAAAAGCCTTAATCCATGCACACGCTATTTATTCATGGAAACGGGGGGAGCACAGGAGCGTTTGTCCAAAGTGTATGTATACCCCTTATGCATTTTACAGACACGGAAAGGATTTGAATAGCCCCTCGGCATTGTGCAGGCACGAAATAGCTTTTAGTATCGAGGTGAAGGAAGATAAACCCAACATGTGATGGATCCTCAGTCTATTGCCAGATATCCTAAATATCCACTGAAAATCAAAGAAATCCACCCAAAGCAGTGCAGTGAGACGTGCGAGCCCAGTGCCCCGATGCTCAGCCCTAGCTCTTCCTCCAGCCAGCCCAAACCCTCAGCCTCCTCTTCTCCAAGGCATCTTCCCAAACAGACACTTTTCCAGCAGAAGCAACTCGTCTTGGGGAACACACCCTGCCTGTCACAGCAGCCTGACTCTGAGGCGATGCAGAGTACGCCTCGGCTTAATTCAACTGCCTGCCCAGCCAGTCCCTGGGGGTATTTTGGGAAGACAAAGCCCTCAAAGGGGTTTTACTCAAGGGAGAGCTGAGGGAACCCCTCAACAGCAGCTCAGCCCTGCTCGCTCCAGCTCTCGGCATTTTCTAGCTGCCACCGCAGAGCAGACCTTCCAGCACCCTCCCAAGGGGATGCAGCAGCTGCATGGCAGTGAATGGACACCCTCAGCTCCCGCGGGCTTGCAGGCCATCCCAATCACACGCCGCTCTGCGATGTCCTCGTCTCGCTAGCCGAGCCTTGCCCATGCCAGCTTCCAGAGTCCTAGTTAAACCTCTCGATGTGGATGGGGGGTGTGGGGGGGAAGCCCATTAAGAGCCTGGCAGTGAAGGGCTCCAGGGAAGCAGGCACGGTTGTGTGTAAAAGCAGAGGGTCCAACAGTCCGGAGCAGCAAAGGTGGTGCTGGCACAGCAGTGCATTCCCACAGGCTGGCGAGCTCCTCTGCTCCCACAGAAAACCAGAACATCTTCCTCTTTCTCCATCCCCTCCGCGTCCCGGCTTTGGCCGTGCAGCCTGTGCATGCCGCAGCCGGGAGCACCGCTGCAGGGCTGCCCGGTGGGGTTGCATCTTGCTGGGGTTGCATCCTGCTGGGGTGCATCCTGGTGGGATATATCCTGACGGGGTGCATCCCGATGGGATGCATCTTGATTGGGAGCTGCCCGAGGGGTTGCATCCCGATGGGGTTGCATCCTGCTGGGGTGCATCCTGGTGGGATATATTCTGATGGGGTGCATCTTGACTGGGGGCTGCCCAACGGGTTGCATCCTGCTGGGGTGCATCCTGGTGGGATATATTCTGATGGGGTGCATCTTGATTGGGGGCTGCCCAACGGGTTGCATCCTGCTGGGGTGCATCCTGGTGGGATTTATCCTGCCGGGATTTATCCCGCTGTACGTTCGCCTGTGGCAAACAGGTGGCGATGTTGGACTCCCGGACTTCGGTCCGCAGCCCCAAAAACCCGGCTGCTCTCAGAAATCCGCTCTCGGACCCTCCCTGGCCCGTGTGTCCCCCCAGGAGGCCTTTGAGAGCCAACGGGAGAGGGATCGTGATGAACCCAAGCCTCCTCCTTCACTTTATTTAAATGCAAGCCAAAATTATCTCTTTCCATTCCCTTTTAATCAAGGCAAGGGATAAAAAGTCTGTCCCTTGCAAGTGCATTTTCCCCTTGAGCTTTGAAGTGAAGAAGAAAGTTAGACTTGCAAGGGGAGTGGAGAAGATGCTTTGGGGAAGGTGCATCATCCCGTGGCTGCGGGCACGGGAGCTGCAGTTAGGAAGCACGGACCTGGGACATCGCAAGGCTCTGTCTCAAACAGAGGGAAAAATTCCTGCAGCAAAGCAGAGATCCATCCCGTAAGATAACTTCCATCCACAGCAGGGACCTGCCCTGCCCGGGCTGGAGCACGACGTCTGCAGGGACCTGTGTGCCCCCAAGGCACCGGAGCAGCAGGGAAGAGAACCAGGGCGTGGGGTTCTCTTGTAGCTGCCGCTCATGGGCACAGCCCCCCCGAGCTGGCGGCCCGGCGTCTTGCAGGAGACTGGCAGGACATCGTCTTCTCACCGGAGCAACTCCTTATCCTGGAAGGAGCCCGGCGCCTGCGGTGTGCTGGATGCTGTGCACGCAGGGATTGCTTCGTGCGTGTCCCCAGGGGATGCAGGACAGGGACCAGGGCCATGGGAGAGGAGGTGGCAGTCCTGGGGTAGATGCTGGCACAGCAGCCCGTGGCCAACGCTTGCCCCATGCCCCTGGCCGTGTGCCCTCTGGAGTACCTGGGACGATGCCATCCAACACCTCCATGAAAGCAGAAGCTGCCAAGGGCTTTGCATCGCTGCATCCCTCTTTTCCAGAGAAGCAAATTTAAAGTCACTGAGTCCTTCTCTGAACCGAGTCCCTCTCCCTGTGCTGGAGCCTGTCTCTCACACTCCTCAGCCTTCAAAAGGAAAGGTGGAAGCTCTGGGAGAAGCTCCTTCAAGCCTTGCCCTCGCCATGCCGTTGGGGAGGAGGTGCCCACACTTTGGGACGTGTTCAGCAAGTCGCAGAGCCATGCTACGTCCCCGCAGACCGATGCCATTTCTTAGCAAAGCCCCGGCATCCCTCGGCACCGCAGCCAGCCGGGATCATGGGTCACCAGGGATGCCAGACGATGGTGAGCAAGGGGACAAGGGCTCCGGCTGGTACCAGGATGAAGGGCTCCCTCCTCTCAACAAGCGTCACCTGTTCAGAAAAAGGTGAGCATGCTACGGAGGTGGCAACCACAAATTCAGGGGGATCCTCAGCAGGTCTTGGGGCAGAAGAGGCTGGAAACTGGAGGGAGCATCCACAGGCACCGCAGAGTGGCAAGATGAAAAATGATGGTAATTTGCAGGTGAAGAAAGCAATTCCCAGGGTGAGGTGAGATGGGCTCTGTGCCGTAGGATGTGTTTAAAAGCAGATTGGGAAAAGCAGCTGCATTTCTCTTCTTAGAGGGATTTCCCTGACTTTCTGCCTCTCTTCAGTACCTCTCTTGCAAAGATTTGTGTTTTGCTGGCTAACCCACGACACACAGCCGGACAGATCCATCTTGCAGAGGGGACAGGAGTCATCTAAGGTCACAACCAGACCGCTGCAGAGCTCAGGCCACAGGTCCCTTCTAGCAACCCCAAATCCCATCCTCACCTTTCCACAGCATCACTGAAAAGTCAGAGTCTGCAACAACGCCCATGGGACGGGAAACCAGTGCCAGCAACAACTGCCTGGCTCAAACACACGTGCTTTTCCTTGCAGCAAGACTTACCGTCCCCAAACCCTGATAGATTATGGGAGCACAACTTGCCAAGAGAGCTGGGGAGCAGCTCTGGGGATGAGCTCGGACAGACGGATGTCTGCCCATGGAGACAGGCTGCCCATACAGTTCTTTATATAGTGCCAGAGAGTGACAGCTCAGAGCCGAAGTAAATCTACCTGCATGTGTAAAATGCCTTTGCTTGAGTGACAGCTTCCAGCCCTTCCACCAGCACCATGGCCTTCCTGGGAAAGCTGCCTTAGAAACAGCGCGCTGCATAAACCCACCTTTTTTTTCAGCGATTCACAGAGTAAATGTTAGCTTTGTGCTCGCTCGGTGTTCCTTTGAACCTCAGCGGTGGGATGGGCACCTCTGAAAAACAATTCTCTGTCTCCCACCTTTGGATGGAGCCTGGGCATCTCCCCAGGACCACTCAGCCAGCCCCGGCGGGGGGAAAGCTGAAGGTGACTTCCCTGAAATATTCCCTGCGCAATCCAGGTCTTGAGGATCTGCATAAAAACCCAACATGGAACACCGCGGGGACAACACCCTCCCTTCATCAGCTGAATTCCCCTCTCTCTTAGCTGGTACGTGGTCAAGGCTTGATGATCTGACCTGCAACGAGCGGCACTGGGGTGAAAGCTGCAGCCCAAAACGCACAGAGAAATAGCGCACGACATCTGAAACGTCCCGTAACCAAGCATTAAACCCCCCCCACCCCAGCCTTAAGGACAGAAACCCGTAAATCCCAGCTCCTCGCTCCTGCTATCTCGCAGCCAGAGAAATGCACGTTATTTGAAACCATCATAAATATTCGGGGATGTCTAATCTCCAAGGGCCGGCAGATTTGATGTGTGGATGCTGTCATCTAGGAATGAGCGGGGAGCAGCAGACATGCACTACTGACTCACACAGCAGAGATGCTGGGAATCAGCTGCAGTTCCCCTGTTTTCATAATCTCACATATTTTATTTGCTTAAGGTTGTTGGTAACTGTTGCTTAGTAGTGGGCCACAGCCCCTTTAACACCTTTCTCCTCCAAGGACGGCCAGCCAAAGTGGACGGCAGAGGATCCAAGGGTGTTTAAAGCCCATGGGACCTGCGGGCAGCTCTTGCTCGCTGACTTTTGGGTCCCCAAGTGCTCCGCTCCCCAAAAATCTGCAGCACAACTCAGAACATCACAACTAGTTACGAGTACATTTGCATTGGCTGCACAACCATGGTGGAACTCGAGCTGAAATGAGGCTTGGGAGACTGACAAAATCCACGTCCTTGGTGGGACGAGGTGCTTTCCAGGTTCAGAAACACATTCCCATCTCCCTTCGAGGGCAGCCGGAGCCAGCCCAACGGCCAGGCTTTGCCACCCGCGGCTGGCACGGCTGCATCTGGACCTGGTGCTGAGTGCGGAGCTCAAATCTTACCCACAAAAAAAAAAAAAAAAAAGAAAAAGGAAAAGAAGAGAAATTGGCAATTTTAGCCTTTTCCCTGGGCAGCTCGGTACAGCCACAAGCCCTGCTGGCAGCTGGCTGGGAGGGCACACAAGGTGAATCTCCGTCTTATCCTGTTAAATGATTTGGGGTGTACTAAGGGAAGGTGACCCCGAGAGCTCGGAGCGGCAAGTCGGGCTGGGGATGCTGCGGAGAAGCAGATCGCAGTGCCCAGGAGACCTCGCCAAGGGTCACCCGGGCTTGTCCACCTCTGCCCGCACCCAGGGTCCTTCCGTGGGTCCTCTGCTTGGACCCACCACGGGCAGGACGTGGGACACAGGGGACGGGGAGCCAGGCAAGGGAGTGAAGAAAGGAGGCAATCCTTCCCGAATTTTCTCTTATTTAACTAAAGCCCTGCTCGCAACAGAAAAAAAGCAGCCGGTGCGGTGTCCCCAGGTGCGGCAGGGATGCAGAGCTGGGTCCGTCACGAGGACCTCGCCGAGATGCTGCCCTGGCATGCAACGCACGTGGATGAAGGTGCATTTCCCACGGGCAGAGAGCTCCTGCGAAGGGAACCCCCCCCAGGGAGGTGGTCCCGTGGGCATGGTGGGGGGACGCCGACCTGTGCCCCTCCACCGCCCAGGGCTGGGGGTTTGCAGGGGTCTGCTGCGGGCTGGGATGCAGCCGAACAGAGAGATGTTGCTTTTAGAGTAACCCTCATTAAGACTTCCAGCTATGAGGGGATGCGAGGAAACAAGATGCTTCTGACGTAGGGTTAAAAAGGTAATCACGTCACCAATCTCGCTGGGAGTCCCTAGGCCCCCCAAAATTCAGTTAATGTTGATACCGTGTTAACCTCTGTACGGATAACATCAAGGGAATTTTTTTTTAAGGACGTATTATTTGCAACGAGGAGCAGGGTATTACAGGAGTTCACATAAACCCAGAAGCTGGGTGTCTGTCTGCCTCGAAATACCCTCTCAGTGTCGCAAGCTGGGACACTTCTGCGGCAGGAAAATTCAAATGACCATGAGGCAGAAAATGCAAAATTTGGGGACAGACCTGACGGGAGGCTGAGGGTCTGCAGTTCGATGCGGTAATTGAGCCGTCGGCTCAGTTCTAACCGCTGTAAAGCGATATGCGCTCCTCTTATCCCAGGAACAGTCCCAGGAACTCATCATCTTGAACGGGTTAATCGCATCTGGTTAGGAGCAAAACGACTTCTGCATATTTTTCTTTCATTTACGATAAACAAAAATGCATGTTTTTGTGGTGTGACTTTTTATAAATTAAACAGCACTGTCGAGTCATCAGCTCCAGCGTGGATTTGTGGATTTGCATAAGAGTTAGTGGGTTTAGCCTTAAGGCAATGGTTTAACTAAAACTTTGCTCTGTCTTAAGTTTCTAAATTATTCCAAAAAAGTCATTTTTTACAGAAAAGGTAGGACCTGAGCCTGTGAGCTGCCGATGCTAACGTGCACAGGCTCTAAAAGAAAGGATGATAAAACCTTGACACAGTTTCTTTGCAAAGTCCCAGAAGAAGAGAACAGTATTTTTTAACGCTATGAAAACTGCCCACGTATTTTTCAAAGGGGGATTAGAGGCTCAGGACTAAAGGCGGCTGGGTTCGGCTTTACTCGCCGTTCCCAGGAGTGGTTTCCCCAGATCTCCCGGGAGCTCCGTACCTGGGCGCAGGAGCTGGGCAGGGCTCGCCAGGGCATCGCCGTCCCCGGCCACCACTCAGCAAACTTTCCAGCTGCAGAGCGAGCACA
>NW_009613736.1:9911-11516 GCF_000690535.1 Cariama cristata
AAACACCCCCCTTTCCCCACCCCCAGCATTGCCACAACCCAACCGCCGGCGATACAGAGAAACCCGAGGGATTTTCCAAGAGAATGCCCTCACCTTTCCCGCGGAGCCGGGAGCTGCCCTTTGCTGTCTTTCTAGTCTCTCACTGCACTATCTCCAGTCTTCGCGCAGCTCCCGCGGAGCTGGAAATATCATTAAGCTCCAGTGAAGCAAAAAAAGCAAAAATAAAAAAAAGAAAAAAAATCCCAAGGAAAGCGTTGCAATATCCAAAGGGAGGGGAGCGAAGCCAGCGGGACAGCCGAGCCCCGGGTCCCTGCGAGCCCCGCTCCACCTGCACGCGTCTTGCTGGGACCCGGCGATGCCGTCCGGCGTGGAGCAGGCATGAATACTTCTCTGGTGTCTGCTGATGACTTCACTTCATTAGCATGCTCCTGATAGTTCTCTCTGACTGTCTTTCTTACTGACTTTAAGGCTCTGCTAATCAAAATACTGTAGCGTTTAACTATTTCCTGACTCCGGGGGTTTTGAAAGATGAAAATCTGTGGGGCAACAAAACCCAAAGGGGAGCAGAAAGGCGAGCCACGGCGCGCACCGGCCCCGGGCTCCAGCCAAGAGCAATCGGTGCCCTTGGGGTTTGCGGGTCACGACTCCCAGCACGTTCCAGTTTTATCGACTTAACGAGGGCGAAATGCTCCTCTGCCGCGCCGGAGATCTTACCGCAGGTGGATGCAAGGAGGAAAGCATCCTTCCGCCTTCGGGGATGAGATTCTCCCCCCCAATTGTTTTATTTAAACACCGCTCAAGCAGAGGGCGACGCAGTTTGTGCACCTATGAACCCGTGACACCGCATCAAACATCCCTTCTAGACGGGGTGGTGCGACCCCGCCGCGATCCAGGTGATGCCACCCTCCAGAAATGCCACCGCCACCTTCTTGCTCACGGGTTTTGGGAGCAGAGCTGACTTTCAGAGGGGAAGCAAAGCTGCGTAACTTCTGGGTGAGAAAAGGGGAAAACAAAGCACAGAAAAATAAAGGAGCTCGGCTGAGAGCACACCCGGAGCGTGTGGCAGGGACAAGGACTCTGCTCAGGGCGCCCAGGTGCCAGCCTCCTGCTCTCTCCGTAGGGTTTGTCGCTGGTTTGGACAAAGAAAAAATAGGAGTGGATCAATTTGCAGCAGTGGGATAGGAAAAAAAAAAAAATAAAAAGAGAGACCGCATCAAGCGTGTGTGCAGTTTTCCCTGGGTGTGTGCATCAGTAGCTGGTTGCACGTACCCGGGCATCGCACCCCTGATCGCAGGCAACGGTGTTCCGGTGCACACACGCGTGCCCATCAGCGTTTGCACACAGACACACGCCCGTGTTCACCCCGTGCAGTGCTGGTACAGGCGGGTGATGTCTCCCGGCACAAATAGATGCACGCCTAGCCGTGCTGGCCCACGGTTGTGCACACCCGCGTGTGCATGCACGAGGGGTGGGAACACCGGCCTTAACCATTCGGGTCCCTGCTCGGAGCACCAGCGCTATCCCCAGGAAAAAAAGCCGTGCCTGCACACCTACCCCATTAACACCCTCGCGATAGAAGTGAGAAAACTGGCCCCCAAAAGCCCT
>NW_009613737.1:0-2664 GCF_000690535.1 Cariama cristata
CTGGCGTCGGCAGAAAGCCAATATTAAAAAAGCAGTATGAGCCACTTCATGTAAAACAGACGTCAGCTTTTGCCAGTGCTCCCTGAGGCGAGGCCTCCTTAGGGCCCTGCTGGGGAGCGGTGCAGGCCGGGCAGCTCTAGGTAGAGCTACACAGAATAATAACCTTTCTGTTGGATTCTGGAGGAACGGCCAGAGGAATAAGGACTGGAGAGTTTGATGCTGAATGGCTGCCATACGTCATGCCCTTTCCAGGCCTTCTCCAGCGGGTCCTGCTTGCAGGCCTGAGGCCACCCAGGCGGCTGGAGCTGGCACTGCCGAAAGTGTCACCTGCCCTCTGGCACTGATGTTTTGGGTATCCCATTCCTCTCCAATATTCTTCAAGCAACCGTTGGTTTTATATAAATAAAGGAAAAAAAGCTATCAGCACATCAAGTTCCCTGGAACCTCCCATTACAAGAGCATTTGCCATTTTGCCAACGTAAAGACATAGATGCATTTTTCATAGTGGCTTTGTGTTTAAAGCTGATATGTATTTATCTACCTACTGCTTATTAGTTCAGTTGTAATGAAGTTATTTTTTAAATGTCAGAACTAAAGAAAAATACATGGTTTCATCCATTTTCAAGCATTCTCGCTACTATGTGGTGGGGAAGTTTTCACAGCTGACAAGTTGTGCATTAAGGCCTTACCCTCTTTCTGGCAGGTCTTACCCTTTTTCTGGTTCTGCATTAAGGCTTTACCCTTTTTCAAGGTACGACTTTTCTGCCACCACTGCATGAACCCCTGTGCTCAGGGGTTAAATCACATGCGTGGTGAGCAAGCCACTTAGAAGAGTAGCAAAAGATTGATTTCATTTAGCAGGAAAAGAAAGGATGAGTGTGGTAATTCAAAGCTGACAAACTAGATCCCACTTCTACATTTGTCACTTTTATCCCACTGGGATGAATGCAGGACAAATCATCTGAAAAACAGAATCTCGCTGATGATCACGGAACTGCATATTCTTTATTTTCTTGACACCCACCTGGGAGTGTATTTGCAGAAGCTCTCAGCACTTTCTCTTGCTATTCACTTTTATGGAAGCTATGCTTTGAATATGTAAAAGCTTATACAAACTTCCTAAGATAAAAAAAAAAGTGTAAGTATCCTGAATAAATCAAATTCTATGTATCTCAGACTGAGTTGACACAAATTGGTGGGCTCTTAGTAGTTTGAACCAAGTCCATATAATCTTTCCTTTCACGTGGGTAAAAGAGGAATAATACTACCTCTTTTACTCCCCCGAAAACTGGAAAAATAAATTCTGTGATACTTCCAACATTGTCAAATATTGGCATAGGTCAGAATATTACTAGGAAGTTTATTAGTAGACAAATGAATCTATATATGTTCAGGGCAAGCTTTAGATGATGTGTAGTAAAAAAAGACCTGAAGTCCCACACTTACATAGGGATAAAAGGAAGTATTGCATAAACAGCTATTCAGTTCTTTCAACAAAGTGCTATTCCCATGGAAAAGAACAAATTATAAAGTCTTTGGTGGACAGAAAGCATCATAAAGTCTAGGTTTTTTGCGCTAGGATTTAGGATCATGGCCTTCATTGTGGAGTTTTGTGATCCCCTTGCAGTGCTTCGAAAATTAAAGATTGAAATACAGTGCACACATAGGATGAGATTAATTACTTTCCTCTCACATTCCATAGCTTAGGAGTCACTTTACAACCTTAATGTCTTCTATTTTCTTGATATGCAATTTTATACTAGAAATAATAGAAATATCCCCAGACTTACTTTATATTTGAGGCAATCACTAACCTAGGATATGTTCCTGTTATTTCAGTCTTACTGATAGAAGATCAGTCTTTCGGCCAGTCTATCCAGTAGTTACTTTTGGCTGTTTTGAATTCATGCTGCACTTCACTAGAGTGGCAGGAGCCCTCAATTTCTTCTACTACCCCTGTGAGAGACTGAGAGTGACATTCAGCAGTTATGCATGAAAACTATCCTAGACCAGTAGTAACTGGTATGTTTGATAAGGTATAACCAAAAATTTCAAACTCCATGACCTTAGGAATCACAAAGTCAACAAATGTTAGCTAATGCTTTTGCCTGGAGGATGCATTTATGCAGACTGCAAAGCAAGGTAGTGCATCAAACTGTAAATAAGCAAAAGAAAGGAAACAAGGAAAAACCATAATGTTAAAACCTTGATGTGAAGGTCCCTATAGGAAACAGCAGCTGTCGTTTGCCTTGTGTGACCAGAGAATGGCCTATCTTTTCTTAGTGCTCCTCTGTACTTCTTTTTGTGTCTGCTGCTTGCTGTCCCTTGCTTGATTATTGAGATTGTAAATTAACAAGGACGAAGTCCTTGTCTTAGGGTCTACTCCAATAAAGATACTTAATAAATCATTAAAACTATTTCTGAAGTCACAAATAAGCTGAGTACTGCGAGGAGTGGTTTGCAGTCCTCATTTGAGTGGGGCTGGCTGGGTTGTAAAGGTGTAATTGTGCTATGTGCCATGGGGAAGCATGGGTCTTGGACAGTACCAGCGGAGAGATGAAAATGTCCTGGTCCCGCAGTCAGTACACAGCCACACTTCTGAGGCTTTGCTCTTATATAGGTTATCACTCTTGCTCTGCCACTGGGAAAGGGCCTGCTGATGTC
>NW_009613737.1:2693-14586 GCF_000690535.1 Cariama cristata
CAGCATCTTTTTAATCTTACGATTAAGTAAACATAGAATCATAGAATCATTTAGGTTGGAAAGGACCTTTAAGATCTTCCAGTCCAGACCTAATGCTGCCAAGTCCAGCACTAAACTGTGTCCCTAGCTGCCACATCTACACTGTTTTTAAATGCCTCCAGGGATGGTGACTCAACCACTTCCCTGGGCAGCCTCTTCCAGTGCTTGACAACCCTTTTGGTGCAGAAATTTTCCTAATATCCAATCTAAACCTCCCCTGGTGCAACTTGAGGCCATTTCCTCTCATCCTATCACTTGTTACTTGGGAGAAGAGACTGACCCCCACCTGGCTACACCTTCCTTTCAGGTTGTTGTAGAGAGCGTTCAGGTCTCCCCTCAGCCTCCTCCAGGTTAAACAACCCCAACTGCCTCAGCCGCCCGTTGTAAGACTTACCCTCCAGGCCCTTCACCAGCTTTGTTACCGTTCTCTGGACAAGCTCCAGCACCTCAAGGTCTTTCTTGTAGTGAACGGCACAAAACTGGACACAGTGTTTGAGGTGCAGCCTCACCAGTGCTAAGTGCAGGGGAACGATCACTGCCCTGATCCTGCTGGCCACACTATTGCTGATACAGGCCAGGATGCTGTTGGCCTTCTTGACCACCCGGGCACACTGCCGGCTCATGTTCAGCCGGCTGTCGACCAACACCCCCAGGTCTTTTTCTGCCAGACAGCTTTCCAGCCACTCGTCCCCAAGCCTGTAACATTGCATGGGGTTGTTGACAATGAACATTGTGCCATTTTTGGCTGTAAAAGAGAATATTGTTAATTAATGTGCTGTGGAAACACAGATATTTCCAGAATAAAATTTCTTTGCTGCCTTTATAGTGCTTGAAGCTCATCCTCTATTCTGTCCAAACTCCACATCTTCTGCAATTCTGTTGAGTAGGTCTGTGCAGAAATGTTTGACAGAAGAGCTAACCTCAACTTTTCTTTGATTGGTTTGGCTTATAGAAGAATAATTTGTGGGACTGAATTGTGTGTGCCGTTGCTTACCCTGTGGTATGCTACCATATGTAATTGTTTTGTTCATGGTGTTTATTCATATTTGGAGAGAACGGTGTCCTCTCTAGCTTGTCAGTTACCCCAGCCTCAAGCTGTGTTTTATCCCTTTAATCTTTTTATCACTTTTTTTATAAATCAAAACATCTGCACTAAGTGATCATTTTTCGTATTCTGCTCTGAACTCTGTCCAGTCAGTCACTGTCTTTGAGTATGTAGGCATCTGGAATAGTATATAATTTTCTGAAAGCAACCTCTGAAGAACTATATAAAAAGCGATTTACACATCTATTCTCCGTAAATGTTGATCTTGAGATACAGCCAAAACATCACATTGACTATTGAAACGATCAACTCATTTCTCTTCAGTGCATTTCTTCTGGATTGCATGCTGCTCCCACTCTTTGTACAAGGGAGTATGAAAGCATAAAGTAATTGCTCTTTTCCAGAAACCCTTGCACAGCTCAGCTTGTGTCAAGTCAGTGAATATAACTGGAGATTCAGAGGCTGTGAAAAACCACGGAGAAATGTGGAGGGGGGAGTAGCGGTAGGCATGCAAGAAGAGCTGTCTGCATGTGGAGAAGGAAGCGTGAGCATCCCGAGAAAACCCTACAGTAAATTGGTCAGCAGAGGCCAGGTGCTGCAGCAGATGCTGTGTCCCATCACCTCTGCGAGAAGCCCTGCCTTCCCCAATATCCTAGAGGTAGGACAGAAAATGGTATTTTACTCCTCCTTACAAGTCTATCCAAAGTCACAAATCAGTTCCTTCACGTAAGGCAGTCCCTGCATGAGTGTCTCTTGTTAAAAGAGACAGCTGTTTCCAAACCTTATCATAATTAAATACACCCAACCACTCCATAACTCTGGTTGTATAAAACATGAAAGAAAACAAAACAAAAAATCCCACAGTTGGCCATCAGGAAGCCATCAAAAATCTTAATCTGTCAAGCCAAATACGTTGCTGAGCTCTAAACACAGTACTGGGCTGAGGAACATTACTTAGCTCCCTACTTCTGAACACTGCATGCAGGCCTGCTGGAAGGGAATCAGACCAGGCTCTAAGGCTGCCCTTGCTGGGTCACTCGTTCTCTGAAGGTTGTTTATTGCCCTCAGTTGTTCAAGAGCATATTTAATTTTGTGAGGGAGTAATTTAATCAGTTCCAGTCTAATCAGTCCTCTGCCAGAATGGGACTTTGCTATCTTCATTTCTTTCCTGGTGTACTGGGTCTGGCCAGGATGGAGCTGACTTTCTTCATTGCAGCCCTGTGGTGCTGCGTTCTGGGTTTGTAGCTGAAACAGTGTTGGTAAGATGTTAATTATGTGGCTGTTGCTGAGCAGTGATTGCAGCGTGAGGCTTTCTCTTTTTTCCCACTCTGCCGCTTCTCCCCCTCCGCCCTCAGTAAGTATGAGCAGGTGAGGGCTGTGCAAGAAGTTGGGAGGGGAAACAGCAGGACCGCTGACCTGAATTGACCAAAGGGATATTCCATGCCATATAATGTCATGATCAACAGTAAAAACTGGGGTTGAGGAAGAAGAAGGTGAAGGTTTTTTCTCTTCCATGTTGGCCGTTGCTGAGAGACTTTTGCTAGTGGGAGGCAGTGAGTCACTGCTTTTGCATCACTTCGTTTTCATAGGGATTTTTTTCCCCCTCTTTCCTTCACCTACTCAACTGTCTTTATCTTGAGTCCTGAGTTTTATTGCATTTGCTCTTCCTATTCTCTCTCCTGTCCCACTGGGGTATGTGTGGGTGCTTGGCACCCACAGCACCTTGTTACTTCTGAAGCCTTCTAATCACTGAAATATGTCCAACTGTAAGCTCATTTATAACGGCAGGTCCCACATTCAACCACCGTGTCTGTGAATAGAGGAACAAGTAATTACTAGGGCAGCTGTTACCTTGAAATGATCAATCCTCTTTTCCATCACACGTGGAAGTGGAGAGGTGAGAACAAAAGTCACTTTTTATCATTGAAGACTCAGGGCACAAAGCTGAGGAATCGGACCTTGTAGGATTGTACTACCATTGAAGCAAAGAATGAGAATTTCCTTGAAAAGGAATGAGCAATTCTTGCCCCTTTCACTACTCACTGCTTTTCCCAGTTCTCTGCATCAGCTGAAACTGTCTGGATTGACTTTTGTTCCAAACCCTTTGCTCTCTCTGGCATTTTGTAGAAGTAGCTCATTCCTGGATTGGCAAAGAACTGAGTGTCATTAATGTGCTGAACGAATGCCACGACTCAACAGTCACATCATACCTCTCTTGCATAGATGTCAAACTGTTTCACAAAACACAGTAAGAATTATTAACCTTGCTTAATAGATAGAAAACCTAAGGCACAGAGCTAAGTGATTTGCCCAAGGTTATGTACATGCCATTGGCAGATTGGTGAATAGGCTGTAGGCACATCCTAAAATCTAGTCTAGCATCCTTCTACTTGATAGTATTAACATCTAAATAATCATAGCCAATTCCCCGGGGTGCTTTCACACACGTCAGTATGGAAGGCTCAGGGTCTATCCCCAGTATGCTAGTCCTCCTGAGAAGCACATGAATATCCTGTCCCTTTCGGTCTTCCTTTGAAGGAAATGAAGCAACCATTCTGCATGACCCCATCCAGTCCTGCCAGCTTGCACAAATGAACGATCACAGTCGGATATATTGGAGGTGATATCAAAGCATATTCGTCTGTAACAGAGGCCACTAAAAGATGTGCTGTAATCAGCACCGCTACCTAACCTCTGTCCTGCATGAGCAGATTAAATTGTTTTAAAATGTTTGAACACAGTGCTCATTGTGATCAATGTCATTCTGTTGATCAGATCAGCGGGAGTGAAAAATAAAACCACATTTAGTCAACAACAAATATTGGCAGTGCTTCTGAAACAGGCCAAGGGCTTATTGAAAAGAGTATTGATTGAGCCAAGAAAACATCAAGCAGTTATAAAAGTTTAATCATATTCTCATTCAAGCCTGCCTTCAGTGCCAGGAATTAAAATTCTCCCATCTCCTGAGGACGGAAGATACATTTCCATAATGTTCTGTAACTTCCAATGCTTTGCATCTGTACCGAATGATGGAATTATTCATTGCAAATGATTTAGCTGAGATACATAGCCCTTTCTACTGTGAGCGTACAAATTATGCATAAACAAGCTGGGATTTATTTGAATGTTTCTCATTTGCAATTGTTTAACAAAGAGCTGGGCAAGCCAGAGTTAGCCCGCAAGGCATTTTTGAAATGGTCAAAATAAATATTTGGTCTGCATGATTTAACAACATATGCCTGGTCACTCAAACCAGATGAAATTATAACAATTCCTCAGCTAGAGAAGATCAGTTTCATTAAAAGGATGTGTCCATGACCTTATGAGAAAATGGCTCATAAACATTTGCAGTTGCCTGAGAGAACTACTATATGCAAAGAGCGAAAGGCCATTTTCAGAATGGCATATTTTGGTACAAGGGCTGTGGCAGGGTCTGGTTATAGAAGCTGTATGTGGTTTAAGAGCACAAAAGAAGTTAGTGCTTGTCAGGAGAAAACAGGAAATGTTTTTTCTGAGCTGCAGTTGTGAAGATTCACGCCTTTCTAAGCTAGACTCGCTGCTGTGGAGCACAAAAAGAAAATAGAGCTCTGCCTGAGCTATTACTTCCTCTTCTCTTTCAACCCTCTGCTTCTGTTACATCAGTGGCAAGCGTTAGGGAAGTCAGGTGTTGCTGAGTCTGTCCTGCAAAGGGAGATGTGAACGTAGCAGGGGCAGCAGTATCTCAGCTGGCTTCCAAGTAGCTGGGATTGTAGCATTGGCAAGAGTGGTAGGGTTGCGCAGGGCATGGACACCCCCTGTACACACCTGGGAGCCCTCAAACACACTGCTATATTCTCAAGGATTTTTATATAGCAAGTACCTGGCTAAATCAGAGTTATGGGGCCTGTACTTCCATGTGTTGTAAAATTGACTTACATCCTACCCAAAATAAGGTGTGCTGGGGATCCTTCCCCCGTTGCAAAGCTCTTAAGAATTCACATCCACAAACAGGGTCAGTGGACAGCATAGCTTTACAGACATGTCTTGCTTGTCACAGACCTCTGACTTCTGACCACTGTGGACCACAAAGCGAGGAGTCAAACACATCTGGACACGTAGGCTTCAATTTTCTTTGACTGGCTTATCAATTCTGAGGTGCAAAGGACATTTGCATCGGTGAGTGGAATTCTGAATTTCAGACCTTCCTCTTTCTTGCCCCCCAACTTTCAATTGCCTTCCTCTGTGGGTTCTCTTCAAGGACATGGGAAGAAATTTCATACATGAAGAAGGCTTTGAAATTAAGATAGGGTCTGTGTGAAGTTGGCTGAAGGACTAGGTTGCAGAAAAAAAAAAATCAAAAAGGATAGATAAAGACCTGGTAGCAAGCGCTAGGCTAGAAAATAAAAAATTGTGATGCATTGCTGGAGGTAGCTTGGGTGGAGGTGGATACAAATAGGAGTGGGGCCGAGAGGAAGAGGGAAAGCCTTGAAAACTTCCTTGAACTATCAACAAATGCACACAATGTGGATGCCTAGAGACCCTTTTCTCAAGGCAATGAGGGGGAACTATGTCCCCCTACTTGAAAAAAAAATACAAGAAGATTTAGACCAATTCCTCTCCTGATTTATCTGGAAAGGAAACAGTTAAAGTGGCAAGTCCAGAGCAGAGGACTCTGCAGAGCTGTTGTGTCCTGAGTCACCTTGCCTACATCCACTTGTCCAATGTGGCATCTGACGCTCATGGATTCATGGCAGAGATCCCCTAGCTCCAGGTGTACACCTGCTACGCAAGTCAAGGCAGTGCTTCCTAATGGCACCTGTGCTTAAAAATGCCCCATTGAGGACACGTTCCCAGTCTACATTGTTACACCCTGGTCCTTCCCACATCATCCAGCACCCCTACCTACCTGTGCTTATTGCATGACTCTGAGCTGTATGTGGTCATCGCGCTGCTTTGACAGGCTGAACGCTGTGCTCCCCATCACTTAACCCAATATTTAGAGCATCACACATCACCATGCTCAGTTAAACTGAAAGATTCAGTTTGCTTTTTGGCACAATACACCCAAATAATTTAGAAAGAAAAAGGAAACATTGCTTTGCACTTTTTTTCTGCCTTACTCTTATGATGCACGAGGTTAACATTTATTTGCTCAGAGGTTTCTCTGTTTTTAGAGAAGGTCTGGTAAGGTGGACACAGACCTATACTATGAGGCCAGGGGTAAGATCATCTCAAGGAGATGGGTGCTGGAAAGGAGCAAAGGAGCTGCTAGTCAAGGGGTTGTATCTCTTGCTTATATTTTTTAAAGGTGATACCATACATAGATGAGCAGCATGTGGAAAAACAAAAGCTGATCAGGAATAATTTTCAGATATAGATTAGGATTACCTTTAGAGTGGAAATTAGAGCTGGATTTATATAGCTCACTGTATCTGGTCACCATACTACTACAGAGGTTGTAGTGAAATTGATTCTCAGCAAAACCTCCTTTAGGAAAAATTTGTGTTTATTCAGGCTTGTCTATCTTTGCAGTCTTTTTGATGTCACAGAAACACGTGGAGATAGATCTGTAGCCAAATACTAATCTCCTAAACTCCACAAACACTAACACCATCTGTGGCAATTTTTGCTGCAAATTACCACAACATGTGAAATGCTTCTCTCAGCCTGGTAAACAGAGCCTTGTCATGGGAATAGTGTCACAAGGCCTTCTTGCACCATCACTCTCATTTCCAGATGTCTCTGTTTTAGATATATAGGAAAAGATGTTTTATTATATCTCTCCAGTAAACAGGAAAGTTCATCTTATCAGTGCGCCTTGAATGTCAATGCAAAGCAGAAATGAAAGAAATCAAGATAAGCAGCAGGAGTAGCACATTTGTGAGTAAACACTTTTCTCCAGCACACAGCTACTCCCCAGATGCCAGAAAGCCATTTTTATCTGTCCTCTCCTGCTTGTTCTCAGGGTCTGACTCCCTCTCCCTCGAGCTTCCAGTACTACTCTGGACAAGCAGAAGAAAGCAGAAAGGATTTGGAGAGGGAAAACAAAACAAAACAAAACAAAACAAACCCACACCCTTAAGCAGAGCAAAACAATGGGAACAGGAAAAAAGACATGGAAAAACAACCCATCACACTGCGCTCTTATCTGATTTCGTTGCTCGTCACATAAAATATTCCCTCCTGCCAGCAGCAGACTGGCTTGCCACAAACATGTTTTGCCCTCACCACTTTCAGGAGAAACTGGCGGTGGGGGGCTAGAAGGATTTTGCTTTGGAGATTTCTCTTCTGTGTGAAACAATATAGTTTACCTGTTGAACCATTTCCCCCTAACTTTTGTGCCTGCAGGATAGTAATTTCTTACACTTCCACCCTTACTTTGGGCTGTCTTGAGATCATTGGTCAGCACTTCCCTTTAGTCCTGGGAACAGCTTCTTGCCTATTGTGCACATTTGGCTTCTCTGCAGAGACCTGGCAGCATCTGGCACTTCTCTGGACAGGAGGCAGAGAAGGTGACAGCAGAACACATCCTATGACTGAGTGGGTGCAAATGGGCTTTCTGCAACAGTCAACCACCAGGAAGTACCAAGTCGAGGCTGATAATTGTGTTCTCCAGAGGCATTTAATAACCCTGGGAGGCAGAACGCATTATTTTGGGAGCTTCCCCTTTTGAGGAGCAGCACGACACCTTTATTTTGCTTGATTATTCATGTCAGCTTCTTTAGATGGTAGGTCTGATGTGCTGACCTACCACCACAAGATCTTCTTCTTTCCACTGACTGTCTAAGGAAAGTCAGCTCCTAACTTGAGTGCTTGGGAATCTCACTAGCTTTCATACTTAGAAGAAATTACTGATAATTAAAAAGCTTGGATTTTTTGTGTGTTTGTTTTCCCTGTGCACTTTGCCCAAACTTTCTTGGAAAATTGAAAAAGTATTCTGCTTGGAGGTAGTTCTGGTCATAAGTTATAGTTTGTATTTTGCGAGCTGTTTGATGTTCACTCTTTATGGAATGTTATTGGAAGTCATTGCATTACTTAGAAGCTGACTAAGTTATTCTGATCTTCACCAGAAGTTGATTGCTAGCTGACACTGCCATTAGAGGCTGAGCTGGTGAACAGGATATCAAAGGGAAGATTGACCTAATTAAAAAATAAATCAGGGCAAGGGTATAAAGATCCTCTTTTGATATAAGCACCTTTACTATAATAATAAAGGAACAATGAAAGAACAATAAAAACCTGTTTAATTGCAAATGTTCAACTTTTTCCTCTAAGTGTTAGCAGCTCTTTAACAGTGAGCTGTGTTTTAAATCTGGGAGGATTTGAAATCCTCCAGGATAGCAGCAGTTTGTCAAATATTTGTAATTTAAATAAAAAGAGGAGGAAAAGTGCAAAGTCTTCCCATATTGTCCAGAAACATTAAAGCTATATGCCAGAGGTATGCTGCCAGTGTAAAAAAAACCCACATCATTTTTATTGCTTTGGGGACAAGGATGCAAGGAAAATGTGAACGGATGCTAAGAATGAAAAGCTGTGCCTGAAGCCTGATGGGAGTTCAGTTTCTTTTGATACATTCAAAACTGTGTCAACCCTTTCCATGAATATTTTGTTGGTTTTTAAAAGGAAAACGATGATGGCTCTAATACATAACTTTTTTTTTTAAAAAAAAGTGTTTTCAAACTTATTTCATTCCTTCCCCACACCCTTCTGCAGTAGCCCACAGAAATACTGTGCTGCATAAAAGGTTAATAAGAGTCTGAATGAATCAAGAATTTGATACATTCTTTAGATGTTAGTGGGGAGAAATTATTTTCTGGTTTGCAATCAATGGGATCATTGACTTACACGCGACCACAAATGGTCCATAAGTCCACGTTCATTTATCATTCTGTGTATACTTTGAGTTTTCCAAGAAAGGTGGAGTTTAAAAGATCTGTGATTGCTATCTATATTAAAAAAGCCAGAAGATTAGATGGCTCATGGGATAGGAGAATGGAATACCATCCATTTTCTTTTTAGATCAGTTGCTCACACTCAGTTGTGAAAAGAAGTGCTTGGGTATCATTGCCATTCAGAGAGTGTTTAGTGACCTGTGAGGGAGAAATTACTCTGTTTCCTAAGTAAACAGTTCTCCACAGCATGCAAAATTCTGCATGCCAACACACCTGTTGGTACCTTGCTGTCATGGACAGCCAGTGAAAATAATCTAGCGAGGAACAATGAAAGGTACATTTGTTATGCTGGGCTGTTGAGCATCCTCTGCGAAGAAACAGAGGACATCTTGAGTGGTTAATTCCCTTGGTATTTGAGAAATCAAGTGCGATAGCAGTAGTGCCCCAGCACTGTCCTAAGGCAGAGAAAGCTGCTGGTGCAGATTATCACCATTTCAGGCTCCTTATTTGTAACATCGCTAATCTGATTCTTTCTGAATGCTAGACAATCTCAGAAGGCAGCTTTGGTTTGTACCCTTGTGCAGGTGATGATAGTCATGTACAGGGTAGTGTGTATGACCTCTCTGGGCTCTTCCTTCAGCAGTGCCTTGTTGGGATAGTTTTGCAATTCCATTAGGGCAGCAAGGAAAGCCAATCTCAGACAGAGTCTCAGATGAATACTGTATGCTTTCTGTTTAAGGTTTTGTTGAACACTTGTAGAAGCAACTGAGTTGTCAAGGGTCATCTGAGGCACAGAACAGTCACAACACGAACATGCCTCTGCATAGCCTTAGTCTCTTCTCCTTTTCCTCTTTGCCATAACTTGACATTTGGACTTTCCTCTAGAGCATGTTCCTTAGGGCCAGAGGTTGTCAGACCATGATGTCCCTTTCATGGGGCCTGATATCCTCTACCTCCTCAGGTGTATACCCCTGCTTCTTTTTCCCTGTGGTCTTGTCGAGTGTTCTGTGAATCCCTCCCCTCTGCCCTCCCAGTCTCTCCATTATTCTGCATGGAACATGGGTTAGTCTGTGGTTTTTGTGTGGCTTTAAATGAGACAAGAAGTTCGGGCCTTGCTGAAAGCAACTAGACATTCAAACCAGAACCAGTCGTAGTTGATGGTTTAACAACTCAAAAGCTAATATTTCACTGCAGTGTTGTTTCTAAGTGCAGTAACAACTGTGCAGCAAGCTGTCTTAAATTCTCTTACAGTTCTATGCAGAGGAGGTGGAAATAAAAATTTAGTGATACAGGAAAACTTTCAGAACAACTGTCTTTGGCAGTTAAGTTACCTTTGATTCTGAACCTTCTCTCACATGGCTGCTGTAAGGCAAAAATCAGTGCAGGCCTAAGCACAAGATGTCACTTTTCAAGTCGATCCACCTACCTTCAGAGTCATTCAAAGCCAGAGCTTTGTCTTCAACTGTGTCCCAGTCGGGCTGTAGAAGCAAAAGGTTCCCTGCCTGCTACATGTACCAGCTGAGCTGGGGCTCCTTTCCTAATCTTTAGGTCCAAAGAAGTTATCAGGTCACTGGAGAATAAAGCAAGGGTTCACCGTAGCCTGGTTACTAACGTAGAAACACCAGTGATGCAAACAATTTGGGGACAGATTGGAGAAAAGAGCCTGTTCCAGCTGGTCATTATGCTTGTTATTTCAGACAGAGCTCTTACAACCTAAAGTCAGCTAGATTTTACTGTGTTAAAATCATATACTTAAGCTGTTTTCTGCCTCAGCTTTCTAATAAGAGTAGGTAGAAAAGTACAGTGTAAAACTACGTACATTTCCTAATTTTGGATTATTCTACTGTATTTAGCAGAAGTTTTAAAAATGGTGTTTAAAAATCCCTCCCCAATACTTCAGCAATTTCTATAACCATGCAAGACTTCTAGAAATCTTTCCCCGTGGAAAAACTTCATTGAGTAAATGAACATATGTCCTTGCGCACAGGGGACTTGAGCTTTGAATATTTAGTGAAATATTTAGCTGTTATGGTCTGTATGGTACAGCTAAACTTACACAGGGGCAAAAATTAAATGCAGCTATGAGATCTTTTCCAGACCACAGCAAGTTCTCCTCCCACTTTGTCAGGGATGCATAAATATAACATAAGGTTTAATCATGCCTGGTAATGCTTAAGCAATTTCATATCTAGAAGAAACGGCAGTTGGGTTGTGGCTTCAAATTCTCAGAAGAAAAAGTACCTATTTGTTTTCTTAGTGTATTGAGCTATCAGAAAAGAAAAGGAGATGATTTTAGGACAATTAAGAATTGTTTGGAAAAGAGGACTGTCACACTAATTACCTTTAGCTGTTTGGATGCAATGAAAAGAACATAAAGTCATAAGAAGACTTCTTAACAGTAGAAGAGCTTGTATTAGAAGAGAAACTACCAATTACCCTGTTGATTGGCAAAGCTCACCCAGCTGCACAGAGTAAATTTGAAACCTGTGATTCTTTCCAAGGTGAATATGGTGATAAAATGATTAGCCATTCTCAGTACACATTTATCTTAATTAAAGCTTACCTCACTGTGATGATGATATAGGCAGCCCAGCTTCTCCAGACACTCACAGCTGGCATCTGCATCGATCTTGTTGACAGAGACACTTCTTGAGAGCCTGTGCTATCAGGTTTTTTCTCTCCCATGCGGGGCTTTAAAGGAAAAGCATTCCCATGGGCTCTAGCAGCCCTCTGGATCAGTGGCTCAGCAGTGCCCCTTAACCCCTTCAGTACTTGCTAAGTGTGTGTACGTAACATCAGCTAACAGTAGGCTTCGTTTTTCCTTTTCTGCTATTAAACTAGCAATAAGCATTTCCACAGTCAGGTCAACTTACAATATACCTTCATGTCTACAAAGCACCTCCGCCACCACAAGTTGCAGCTTCACGTCGTTTCCGAA